>NW_021940039.1:5574106-5641474 GCF_001715985.3 Manacus vitellinus | reverse complement strand
GTTGTGCCGCTCCCCTCAGCAGCGTGGTGGGGTCGGTGTCGCCTCCCTGCCTCCCGTGTTGGGGGTCTGGCGTGCGGTGACACAGGGACAGCGGGCTCTGGGGAGCCTCGTGGCACCCCAGGGAGCGGGGCCATGGCAGGGTGGTCTCTGTCCCCGGGGTGGGTTCGGCTGCCAGTGGGTCTGGGGGCTGTGAGAGGTGTCACTGTCCCCAGCGTGGGCTTGGCTGCCAGGTGGGTCTGGTGGCAGCGCTGGGAGTGGGGCAGCGACAGGGTGGTCCCTGCCCTGAGGTGGGCTCCGATGCCGGGTGGGTTTGGTGGCAGTGCTGGGGGCAGGGCAGCGGCACCGTGGCCGTGTCCCCGAGGTGGGTTTGATGGCTTTTCTGGGAGCACTTGAGTCAGGGAGTGCTGAGGGAAATGCCTGGAGGACTCCAGGCACAGGGTGTCCTGTAGCTCAGCTTGTGGCAAGGTGGGTTTGGGTCCAGGTGGGTGCTTGAATACAGGATGGGCTGTTCCAGCTGGGACAGGTGTGATCCATAAAGGTCCTGTGCCCCTGGATCCCTGTGGTGCTGCACACCGGAGCAGCCTGGCCCGGGTCGTGGTGGGATGAATCCCTGATCTGTCACTGTGCAAGAGGAACCAGTCTGTGTTCAGAGAGCAGCAGCATAAGTGGTGTCTCATCAGTAACTGGTCCTTTGGAGCTCCCCTTCAGGTGCTTTGTGCTCTGCTGGTTTTAAGTGCTTGTAGATAATAAAAAAATGAAGTGTCAGAGTGTTAGTATTGAACATGTGCTCAAAATCCCACTTTGGTGTTAACACTCTCTCAGTATTTCCAGTTCTCCCAGTGAGTCCCCCCTAACTTGCATTGTGTTGCTACATGTCCCATTTCAAAGGCTGAATTTTAGTTCCTGATGAAAGCTCCTCTCAGTAGTGCAATTCCTAAAGCTTCTACAGTGCTTAGGGATCTTCTGGGTTGAAAGTGCCCATTTAGCCAGGAGACTTGAAATGTGACAACAACTGAAAAGATCTGGCACTGGAGATGCATTATTTCTTGGCCCTCCCTCTCATGGCTGTTTTGTGGTTTTATGAGGTACTTTATGTGAAGTACTGGCATTTCCTTTTCTGGCTTGTATTTTCTTTCACCCTGTACACACTTCTGCCATCCCCCTTCTCAAATATGTTAATTTTACAGTTTGAGGGAGATGGGGAATAATCTTCCCTGTAGGACTGATATATTCATCTCTGTATCTCATCTCCTTATCTGAACCTAGCAGAATACACAGAGCACATTCTGTGCTCCATTTGTTGGATTGGTTTGGGAAATGAAGGTGGTGGAAGTTGTTGCACAAGGGTTATCTGTCAGATCTTGAGCAATGTGACATAACTTGATTATTTTCTCTCTGCATTGAGAGTGTCTTACACAGGGAAAGGGAGGAGATGATTGTGTGGGGGGGTAAATCAGCACTGAGATGAGGGTTATGTGTGGATGAGGATGGACACTGTGGCAGGGCTGGACAACCCTTTCTGTGAAGAAATTTTTCCTGCTATCCAACCTGAACCTCTCCTGGCCCAATTTGAGGCTGTTTCCTCTCATCCTGTCCCTTGTTCCCTGGGAGCACAACCTGACCCTCACCTGGCTCTACCTTCCCTTCAGGGAGTTACAGAGAGTGAGAAGGTCCCCCCTGAGCCTCCTTTTCTCCAGGCTGAGCCCCCCCAGCTCCCTCAGCTGCTCCTGGTGCTCCAGACCCTTCCCCAGCTCCATCCCTTCTCTGGACACGCTCCAGCCCTTCAGTGTCTTGTTGTGAGGGGCTCAAAACTGACCCTAAGATTGGAGGTGGTGCCTTACCAGTGCTCAGCACAGGGGGATGGTCACTGCCCTGATTCTGTGCCCACACCATTACTGGTACAACCCAGGTACCATTGGCCTTGCCCACCTGGGCATAGATGGGCTTATGTTCAGCTGCTGTCAAACAGCACCCCCAGGTCCTTTTCCAGCTTTCCAGCCACTGTTCCCCCAAACTGGGGTATTCCATGGGGTTCTTGTGCTCCAGGTGCAGGACCCAGCACTTGGCCTTGCTAAGCCTCATACAGTTGGTCTCACCCCTGGATCCAGCCTGTCCAGATCCCTCTGCAGAGCCTTCTTGCCCTCCAGCAGATCAAAATTCCTGCCCAACTTGATGTCATCTGTGAACTGCCTGAGAGTGCTCTCCATCCCCTCATCCAGATCATTAATAAAGATATTAAACAGAACCTGAGCCCTGGGGAACACCCCTAGTTTTAGAGGTGTTGCTGGATTTATCTCCATTCCCCACCACTCTGGGCCCAGCCATCAACCAGTTTTTTACCCACTGAACAGTGCACCACCCAAGCCATGGATGTTCTGCAGGAGAATGCTGTGGGAAATGGCTTCAAAGGCTTTACTAAAGTCTGGGTAGACTACATTGTGGTCTGAAAAAATGACTTGCAGTAAGGTGGTAGGTCTGATGCTTTTACCTGGATTTGGGGAAAGTGCTCTGACTTTATTTAGAAAGCTGTTTACGTTCTGCCTGTGTACAGCTTAAGTCCAGGTCCATAAAGCTTCTAGATAATGTATATTTATAAAATAATGATGTTGGCAGCGTGCTCAGCACTGTGGAGTTAATGTGGCCTCGTGCTGCTGAGAGGGTCAGAACGAGAAATAGATCCTGCTTTTACCAACATAAATTATTAAGCTGTCTTGGCATGTCATGCACTGCTGTGTGGCAAAAAGCTTTGGCTCTTGGCTGATCCTGAGGCTGCTGAGCCTCTGTGGCAACCAGCTCTTAAAATCTCAGGTCTTTAAAGACTTCCAGCACAGAACTGCTGCCACCCCGGCTTTCATCTGCCACGAGTGACAGTCCCGCTCGCTGTGAGCAGGTAAAAAGCTGTCACTGCTGATTTGTGCCTGCCACACAAAACCTGGTTTTGGGCTACTTCTTGTAAATGTGAAGGGGAGAGGTGTCTCCAGAAGGGTGCTGATCCTCCCTGTCCTGATCTAGTGTTTCCTTATCAGTAGTGATACACCAAACCCATCCTTACTGCTTGTGTGGCTGCACAGCTCTCCAGGGCTTTCTGTGATGTCCACTTTGAGCAAAATAAATGAGGAACAACGGATGAACGTTGTGGTAATCAACTGCACACTGGTCTGAGGAATGGGATCTTGGAGAGCTGAAATACTGCCCTTAGGGAATGTCAGGATCAAACACAGGGACAAGAAACCAGCCATGGCAGTGCTGCTTGAGTGTGCTAAAGCATGCTGCTGCAGAGGACAGCCTGGAAAAATGTCAGCCTGGTGCTGCTTTCAGAATTTTTTGATCCTGAAGCTTTTCTTATCAGCAATTGTACTTTGGTGAGACCAAGGGATGATCTGGCAGTGCTGGGTTGCTGGCAGGTAGGCAGGAACAATCCTTCTTCTGTATGTCCTTCCAGTAATGAGCTGGTGATTGCATCAGGACTGTTAAGTCCTTTGATGGATGTATAAAAGCTGTATGTCTAATTGCTCCTTGAATCCATTTCCGCTTTGGATCTCACAGTATCTTTGGCACTGAGCTTTGCAGCTTAATGTGGTTATTGTTTCTTTTCTAAGTTCACTTCTCAGTAATTCCATCAAACGCTCTCCTTCTCATGTGCAGTGAGAGGTAACAATTGTTTGCTGTCCATTTCTCCATATAATTCATGACTTTATGGAACTGTTACATTCTCTGCTTTCCTTTTCAAGCTGAAAATCTGAGTTATTTGATGTTTTCTGAATGGCTGCTGTCACATACTTATCTTTGTCCTCTTTCAATTTGCCTTCCCTGTGTGTGCTCTCCCTTTTTAGCTGTGACACCAGAATTGCATAATAAATTTTTGTAGTGCTGTAACAGTAACTTCTGTTTTGCTCTTAAAGATGTTCTTCTTGCCTTTTTCACTGCTGCAGAGCACTGGATGCTACTCTGAAGGTATTGGCTCACACTGAGTCTGAGGGATTTTGTTTGATAACAACTGAACTAAATCCTGTCATGTCATGTGTATAATTAGGGTTGTTTTTTCCCGTATTCATTGCTTTGCATGGGATGACTTTGTGCTGCAGGCTTAAAACTCATCTTCAGGAACTTCCTGTCTGTAGGGTGAGTTTCACTGGAGAAACATTGAGTTCCTGGTTTGTTTGGGTTTTTTAATTACTATTTGGAGAAAAGAAAAAAACTTCCTCTCTTCAGTGCAGCTGGGATTCTTAAAGCTCTGGGACTTTCTGGACCTCCTCTTCTCACAGTGGACAAATTCTTTAAGGAGACAAACCTGATCAGACCTTTTATCTGCAGAATGACAGGGAATCTTCCCGTTTTCCCAGTTGCCCAAGTTATTTCCTACAGCCAGGCAGAGCTGGAGGGGCTGGTGTGCAGAGGTGAAGAGGTGCATCAGAGCAAAGGTGCTGGGGCTGTGTGGGTGCTTTGGCTCAGCAGTTTGTGTTGCTGTTCAGCGTCAGCACGTGCTGTTCCTATAGGAATGTTTGTTCTGATAACCCTCCTGTGATTCTGTGCAGGGTGGGAGCTCACAAGTCAGGGCTCATTCCATAGCTGAGCAGTATCTGTTGGAAGAAGCAGATCCCTCTCTTGTTTGGCTGCTTTAATGCAGAGGTTTATGTTTAATCTCCCTGCAGAAGTTGTGTCTGATTCCTGCCTTTATGCCATAATTTGAAGCCTCCTGAAGATATTTCTGCTGTCCCACGTGTGCAAGCTGAGGAAATGGCTCTCTTAGAGCACGAATATTTAGTGATGTAAATGCCCATGACACACATACACCGGGTGTTGTCTGTGCAACTTGCACACATGCACTTGGCCAAGAACACACGACCAGCAGCAGGGCCACAAATAGATGCTTCAATAGGAAGTGGTGGTGGCAAAGCTCAATCTTGTGGTAGGATGTGGTTTGGGGGCTGTTGATTCACATTTTTACATCCTATACAGGTTAGGCTGATGTGGTGGAGCTCGGATATTTCCACCGAAAGAATGCTGGGTAAAATGTTGAATTGGAGCAGAAGTAGATGCTGAATGAAGGCTGAAAAAAATAGCCTTGTGTGTCTGAGCTATGTATAGTGCTGCACGTATTTATCTCTTGGCTGCCCAAAAATGAGCTATTGCCTTCTGTATTTTTGCTTTTGGAGCTCCCAAGGATGTCCAGGGAAGGCTGGACTGTAAAAAAAGCAGAATTTAAAACTAAACAAACCTCAAGGTATACATTAAATAGATTCTCCTTTTGCATTTTTGCAGAGGTTTTGTCTCTGTTCTTACCGGTTGGAGGAATTGCTTTAAAATTCCCAAGCTTAGTAAAATAAAGGAAAATTAATCTTTATAAAAAAAGAGGGGGGGAGTTCTGCTTGCTAGATCTTACTGGACTTCAAACCGTGGCTCTCCTGCACGTCTCCTTTCCCTGGGAATAAGTCTGGGAGCGCACTGGAGCGTGAGAGGAGATGGGAGTGACATCAGTAATCAGGCTGGGAGGCCCCCGGAGCTCTGTGCGGTGATCAGCGCTGGCCTTGCTCTCAGAGCTCACTCTGCCTCCTTCACTGGGGATTTCCACTCATTTCGGAGCTGGTTTAGTTAATGCAGCTCTGCCTGGAGCTGCTGATCCAGCCAGGCATTTGTGGGCTGCTGGTGTAGCTCCTTCAGATAGTGCTCAGCTATTTATCTGCCTCCTCCCCTAGAAAAAGTGGCTTCAGGATGTGCCTGTTTAATTGCTGTTAGCTACAGTAATATGAAGTATGATTAATGCTGTCTGTTCCGCTCTAAATGGACACCTGAAATGTTTGAGGAGCTTTTGTGTTAAGATTGATAAAGGACTTGGTGCTTGCAGGCAACATCTGGGAGTGATGGTTTCTGGTTCTGCACTCTGGGACTTTCTGGATCTCTTCTCACACGGGACAAATTTAAGGAGAGAAACCTGGCCAGACCTTTTCTCTGCAGAATGACAGGAAATTTTCCTGTTTTCCCAGTTGTCCAGGGTGTTTCCAGGCAGAGTTGGAGAGGCAGGTGTTCAGAATCAATGGGAGTTGTGCAGTCTGGGTGGTTTGATTCATTGGGAATGTTATCACGTGACATAACAGAGGATCATGAATTTGGTACTGCTGGTCCTATTTAAATTAAAAGACTACTTGCTTAAGTATCCCTCCACCATCTGCACAAGAAATAGAATCCCCCAAGATAAATAATTTTAACTTGGTTTCTACTTGACAAAATTACAGCTTCTAGTCTGGAAGTGCTGAGTTTTTATGTACTGTGGGTTAACAGAGTGAATGATCTGAAATGTGGTGATTCCTTGATGATGAGCTCTCTTCAGTTGGTAATGCTGAAAGTGAGACTATTGGAAAGTATTCCTAAGGCTTCTGGGGTAGTTTGATTGTCTGGTGCTTTGTCTCATGAATTCCTTGAAGATGGGATTCATTTTGTTGAGAGTTTCTGATTTATGTAAAACCATAAGGGGCTTGATTTTCAATTGCCAGGTAACTGATCCTGTCGCATCCTCTTTGTGCTGCCACAAATCCGTTGCTGTTCTGCTTTGGAAGCATTTGGAACCCACCTGATGTGAGGCAAACCTGCCATATGGTGCAGGAAAAGTTTCAAATTCAGAGTCTTCCGATGCTTCTGAGGTTAAAACCAAAATAGAACCTCACTTCAGTGAAAGCTCAGTGTGCTTGGGTATTTTGTCCTCCAAGTCTTCCCAATTTCACTGGTGCAGACTAACACTCCTGCTAGTAATCCTTGCTGATGCTGTTGCTGGTTCCCAAATCTAACCTAGAGTCTGGGATTCCAGAGGCTTCCGTGCACTGTACCTGGTGTAGCCACAGCTATGTGGCAATAACATCAGCAGCATGAACTTTGTTGTAGCAGGGCAATAACTTCTTTATCAGTCCCAGCACTGAGAGGCTGAGGTTAAAGTCCTTTCTACCAAGTGCTGCTTTAAAATGTGGGTGCGTGGGCTGGGGAGACTCAGTATCTTGCAGTGGAATTGATCTAGGAATGAGTCCAATGCTCAGCCTTGCAGAGGCATCCTGTTTCCTTTAGAGAGGAGAGAGGAAGGATAAATTTGTGTGGAGGCTGATCTTTTTGTGTTTAGTGATGGGATGGAGAGGATCTGGTCTCAGAACCAGTACACAAAGTACCCATGTCTTTAGTTGCTCTCTGGGTTCATACAGTGGGTTTGTGGTGACTTCTATCTTTAAAGATTCTCAGGTAGACAGTTCTCACTCTTCTGATATGAATTGCTGATTCTTGTGTTTCCCTGGAATTCACGCTGCCATCTTCTCTCAAAATGCTTCTGTGTGTGTCCCTTTTCTGGGAAGAGAGGCAAGAGAAACATGGATCTAAACACACAGCTGCTCTTTACTGTTGCTGCCCACTTCTGTGTCTGGGATCGTTCAGGATAAAGTTTTTGAGGGATCTTATGACCTCTTGCAAGGTCTCACTGCTGCTCCCTGATTCTCCCTCGGGGACAACTAGACCATTAGTTATTTGGTTTGGAGGCTCAAAGCCCCTTCTGTGTCATACAAGGGGGCTACTGGTTAAAAAGGCAGAGTCTCCTTTATTTCCCTGTTATCTCCTGCTCTGTTTAGCTATTTATTTCCTCCCCATTTTGCTAATGCTAGTGTTCGTGCAGACACATGGTGAGACAGATTAGGAAGCTGATCCAGCTGAAAATGAACCCATTTTAGTAAGGGAATGGGAAAGGATTTGTTTGGGGAGTGTTTGCTGGTAATTGCTGGCATAGGGAGGCAAAATGAATGAGGGGGAGGGAAAGATGCTGCCTCTTTTGCAGCAGCTTGTGCTTATGTTGAAGTGCCTCTGGGCCCACACCTGTGGTCACTGTTGTAAATTGGGTGGCAGCAAACTCTGCTGAAGGATGCCAGGCTCCTCTCATCCCTGATTTTGAGCCTGCATGTGAGCACTGCTGTCTCCTTGCCTTGGCTCCTCCGGGTCACTCTGCAACCCAGGTTTGCCCCTCTGCTCCCAGTGATCCAGGGCTCCAGCTGGGCCATGCTCTGGTGGCAGGCAAGTTACCTGTGAAGTTCAAACTGATTTGTGTCTCTTGTTTGTTTCCCCAGGTGATTTCTCTGGTCAGCTTTTAGCTTATTTGAGTCTTGGTCCAATATTCATTATTGTTGGCTTTGTAACACTCATCATATTCAAGAGAGAGCTTCACACGGTGAGTCCTTCTCTCCCTTCCCAGCCTCTCCTTATGACTAAAGCCTCTTCCTTTGTCACCTGGTGCTGCTGTGTTCACACTTGTTTTTCTCTCTTTAAAGTGCAAGCCTAGGTAAGGCATCTTCCTGTCACAGAACAGCAGGAGACACTTAGCACCAGTACCAGGTTAAAAGGCTGCTCAGCCTTTGCTGATTTCTCTGTTGCTCTGTGGTGTGTTTTGTACATGATCTGTCCAAAACCATCGAGGGAGATGTCTGAGGAAGTAAAGAATGCTGTTTGCAGAGTGGGAACACTCCCAAGATCCAGTAGGATCATAGCACTTAGTAGGTTCCTGCAAGCTGGGCAGCATATTTGGGAAATGGTGTGTGTAACTCAGGAGGATGTACTTTCTTAGAACTACTGAGATGGAAAAGGGGATACAAAATAAAACCTACAGATTCCCAGGGGAGTGGATCTGTCTTTAAGGGCTGCTTCTCAACTGTGAATTGAATACCAGGGACTGAAGAGGCTTTCTTCTGTCCGAATTCTTGTAACATGTAATGCTTTCTGTCTGCTCTGAAAGGTAGTTGGGAATCAGTGTCATGGATAAATTCTGTATAAACCTCTTGTAACATTTACCCTCAGTAAACAGATAAAATAGGGGCCACTGAAAGGGTTTTGACAGCAGATTTCTAATACAGGGCCACGGTGTCATGGGAACCAGTGGCTTGAGGGACCTGGGAATGGGCCTTCTAACTAGGAAAGGCAGCTGTTAAGTTTTGGCAACCTAAGAGTCTCTTGTTGACCCAAAAGAGAGAATGAGCTGGAGTAACTCTTGAACAGATTTATGGGTTTATACAGGGACTTGTTAGGTGTTGGTAAGGAGACAATTGTGGAGGTTGATTCCTGGTTCTTCGTGTGGGAAGTCACCATTGAGCTGGAGAGAGACACTGCCTGACCCAGGGCTCAGGATATGGAGTGAAAAATTCCTTTGTCATCTGGAATGGGACTGAGTGTTAAGGAGGCAGAGTGTCATCACCAGCTGGGAATCTGATCACAGCAGCAGGACTAATTTAGGGAAGGTGTATGGGCTGTGGAATTAAAGAGTAAAAATAAATGCTACCAGCCTGGCTTAGCTCAGAATGTGAATCCATTTCAAACTGAAGACAGCAACTTCAAGATGAAAATAGGCATAGAGGGAAAAGACAGAAAGCCTAAAAAGTCACCTTTATTTTAAGCTATTTACCCAAATAACAGTGTCTGCACTCCCCCTGTTGGTCATCCGGAAAAGCCAATCCCCAAAAACCTGCCCTGTTAAAAAAATGCCACTTTCTACACTTGCTGGTGGAAATGTCCTGGCAGAAGTGCTGTACAGTGTCATTTGTGTCTCATTCTGTGTCATCTGCTGAAAAGCTGCATATACACAAAGTGTTGCCAAATACACAAAGTGAGCTGAAAAATAAGTGCTTTCCTTCCTCACATAGTGAATTTGGAAGCTGTTTTAACTCTAGTAGTCAAAAAAGAAAATTAGAAACATAATGTTTGGGGTTTTGTCAACAGAGAGAGCCTGGTAAGTGGAAGGGTCTTTTAGAGGGGGTGACAGAGCTGTCTTGCCTTCACAGATCTCTTTCTTGGGAGGGCTGGTGTTCAACGAGGGAGTGAACTGGTTAATAAAAAATGTAATCCGGGAGCCTCGGCCGTGTGAAGGTAGGGAATGGACCGTGGGTGTCGTGGTGTCAGTGGAGTTCTGAGTGGAATGCTGACTGTGAGGGGTTGGAGGGTATTTTCCCCTTTGCCTCATGTTGGTTTTGTATGTTTGGATGTAGGAAGGCTGGTAGAGCCATCTGAGCAGGGATGTGTCCTGTGAACTATGTGCACATGTTCCAGCAGAGTGTTCTGGCTTCGCATCTGGAGTGTTCCAGCTGCTGGGTACAGAGTAGACCTTGACCACACTCTTTCTTCTTCTCTTCCCAGAAGCCCATTCAACAGTGACCACAAAATATGGGATGCCGTCCAGCCACTCCCAATTCATGTGGTTTTTCTCTGTCTATTCCTTTCTGTTCCTTTATTTAAGGTAAAAATTCCAAGTCAGGTTTTGGCTGTTAATATGTTGAAACACCTGAAATATGTGTCTCCCTTGCTGGGTGCCACTTGAGTGGGATAAAGGAATCAAATCTGAGGCCCTGCACAATTTACTGTGGCCTGGGTGGATGGAGCATGTCTGTCCCCATCTGAATGTAGGGCTGGAGTTATCAAGGCTGAAAACTGGAGGGTGTGGGTGGGCCTCCTTTTACCTGTTGGGGTACAGGTCTCCCAGTTTTCTTTTTCTAAGCTATGATGATCCCCCAGTGTGAGGGAAGAGGGGGAGAATAGGGAGGAGGAAAGAAGAGCTGCTTTCTCATGTGTCTACTCAGTTTGTCAGTGGGGTCATCTGCAATCTTTTAGGTAATATCTGTTGCCCACTTGCATGACCTTTTAGTTCACCTCCATTTCCAAGGACTGGGTTTACATGCTGGGCTGTGCTTTCCTGAGGTTCCTGCTGGGGCATGGCTCTGCCTTGTGGCTCCACGTGTGGAGGAAGACAAAACTCACAGTCCCTCCTGGCTGTGTGGGTGATGGAGGGACTCTGATGTCTTGGCTCCCTGTTGCATATGCTCAGCATGTGCCTCTCACACCAGCTGCAGTAACTGTGAGCATTCTGCCTTCCACCACAGCAATCCCTGTTGACAGCTGGAGAGACACACGAGTGGCTCTCTGGCTGCTCTGTAACTGCTGCCATGGGACAGGTTGCTGCTGGGATGGGGTCGAGCTACCCATGGCCCCACTGGAGTAGGACTTTCCTAGGGTCCCCAAGGGAGTGAGGACAGAGGTAAGGCCTGCCCAGCTCCCTGCCCTGTGCTAATGGCTCTCCATCTCTTTCAGAATGCACCAAACAAACAATGCGAGGTTTCTGGATTTACTATGGCGACATGTGCTGTCCATCTGCCTCGTCACAGTGGCTTTGCTAGTCTCATATAGTAGGTATGGAGCAACTGTTTGTCTTATGCTCTCACACAGTCCCGTGGCTTGTCACAGCCCTGTCATTCCTTATCCTGCTTTTCTGACCTGATTCTCGACTGCACTGTACAAGTCGGAGCTTTATGGAAGTTGCTTTCCACGAGACCCTTCCAATAAGCAAAGGTGCTGCATGTGTGGTGCTTCACAGAAGCATTTATAAACCCCCAAATCAGCTGAGCTTGTACCAATTCCCTATGGGCTCCATTCCCATGCTCCAGCCTCACTGCCTCACCCTCTTTCCAGCACTAATCGTGGAATCATTGCCCCATGCCTTGGCACAGCAGCCTCTGCAGCACATGGATCGCTACAGTTGATCAATCTGATTGTTTTGCTTGAGCATTAGTTAATCAAAACATTTATAGCTGTTTGACTTGCAAGATTTGTATTAAGATGAATAAAGAAAACAAAATTTGATCATGTTTTTTTTCCCCCCTTTAGTGGATTTAAAAAAACAATTGTATGCACACACCACAAATATCAAGTGAGCTCCAGTGATTGGAAAACAGATAAATTCAAGCTAGAAATAGGGCCATGTCTTTCACAGGAAAGTAATTACCTGTTGGCACAGTTGACTGTACACTACAGCTGATTCCTTATTACTGATTATTTTAAATTCATAACAGGTATGTAGTCTAATTAAAAAAAAAAATCGGAGGAAATCAAGTGGCCTGTGCTAGGCAGAGGGTCAGATAAGATGATCATAATGGCTTTATGATATATGGGTGAAAAGAATTTTGAATGTAGCTTGTGCACACAGATAACAGGCAAACAGTGCAGCTTTCTGGATGGCTGCAGTCCCAGTGAGCTGTGCAGCCTTCGTGCCTGTTACGTTGGAGAGCACCAAAATCACAGCAAAAATGCTGTCCATGTTCTTAAAAGCCTTCAAGCCCCAGTTTTGGTGGCTTGGAGGGGACTTACCTTGTTACTGGCTTTGGAAGTCTCCTGGGGAGGAACCAACAGTAACAGTTCCTCACCTGATCAGGATAGATGAAGAAGAATGTGGAGTGTTATTGAGTTAAGCTCAAAGTAGATGTGCTCTAAGCTGAAACTGCTGTAGCAGGGAAGAGTTTTTCCCAGTTTTTTTCCCCCCAGTATTTTTGCCAGCTTTTTTTGAAAAAAGATACCCACTTTTAACATCTGCAGGATAATTTACTCACAGCATCTGCGAGTCCAGTGGAACCTCAGCTCTCGAGCCTTGCCTCCTCTTGTTTTAAAGCCTGTCTGGTGACTCTTTTCTTCCACTGCAGGGTTTATTTGCTTTACCACACCTGGAGCCAAGTCCTATATGGAGGTGTGGCAGGAAGCATTATGGCCATAGCCTGGTTTGCCTTCACACAAGAGATCCTAACTCCTCTCTTCCCGAGGATAGCTGCATGGTAAGGCTCTTTATTCTGTGCAGGCTTGTTACAGATGTTAGAAATGAGAATTCCTGGGCTCTGTCCCAGTTTTGCATACTGACTGTTGTGTAACCTACTTGTTCCTCCATGTTTTCTTGTGCATGCTTATACAAAGGATCATATGTCCTCGATTTAAGGGTGGGGAAGAGAGGGAATTTAATCAACTGCTACGTTTGTAAAGCCCTGCTAAAGCTGAGAGGTGTGGCAGAGTGCTGGAGGAGCTTTGCAAGCAGAACAGACCTTTCTTAATGAATGTCTAATGACCTAGTAAAATTGCAAAGCCATTTACATGTGATATAGTCTGGAAATATTGTATAAGGAAAGAAAAGAGCTTTTGATTAAATGTAATGAAGAATCTTTTTCCCAGCCTGAAGTGATAGGATAGTACTGTTAATTCTGGAGCATATTTTGTGCCTTTTTCTTTTTGTTTTGGTTGTTTTTTTGTTAAATCAAAATCATGGTGGAGAAAGTCTAATTATTTCCCCCTTTCCCCCACCTTCTCTGTTTTCAGGCCAATTTCAGAGTTCTTTTTAATCCGAGACACCAGCCTCATTCCCAACATCCTGTGGTTTGAGTACACAGTCACAAGAGCAGAAGCAAGGTGAGTTTTGTCGGGGGATGGAGGAGCTGTTGCTGGTTTGACTCATTAGATGCAGTTATTAATTAATTTTCTGATACGTAGCCACTGCCGTGGGTAGAATAGCACAGAGTAAAGAAAAATACCAAGTTGTGGGTTAACAGCTGCATCTGAGAGGTGAATCTAGGGAGTGTGGGACTTAAGAATGTTTCATCTAAGCATTATTTCAGCTCTCTGGTGTTTGCAGGCAGTTGTTTATAATGCTGTGTACACTGGAGATGGGGTGGATGTTTAGGACTGGGAGGGGCTGATCTCCCTGTAGGGTATGTCGGGCGCAGCTTTAGTTTTGTGTGGAGCTCAGCAGGGCCTTCCTTTAATCCTCCTGTGTTTTCCCGCTGGTTTGGTTGGTTTTATCCCCAACAGGGGTGGTGTCCCCTGTCTCACCTGTCCCCCCGTGTTGTCGTTGCAGGAACAGACAGCGCAAGCTGGGAACGAAGCTCCAGTGACGTGGGAAGGCGGGACCAGAGTTTTAACGGAGACACACAAGAGCAGAGACCTGGGAGCAGCAAAGGAGCCTTTAAACAGACGGACCAAAGGAACAGGCAGGGACCATACCCAAAAACCTGAAAGCCTTTGCTCTGCTTTAGCAGCTAAGCTGGATTGCTCCCTGATGCATGTGGGACCGTGCAGGAGTAGAAGCTCATTTCCAACACAGATGCACATTGCCGGTCGAATGTACCATCCTGTCTACGTCAGGGGAGGGGGGAGGAAATGCCTGGTGTCGTGTTCGGGGGAGGGAAAACCAAAAATGAATCCTTTCTGTGACTTTTTTTTTTTTTTTTCAGCATGAAATATACACACTATTTATTTATTTTTTTAAATGGAACTATTGTTTTTGGGGCGGGTGAGGTGTTGATTGTGTGTTCTGGTTTTTTTTGCCTTTTTCTTTTTTTTTGGTTCGGGTTTTTCTTTTTTGGAAGAAGATGACAAAACTAATCTCAAGTGGATCATGTTTAAGTAGGGCTTTTAACTCTTACAAACTTCTTAGGAGGGAGGGGAACTAGGATGGGGTGACCTAGATGGAAGGGAGAGGAAGACTTTCCTTTCTGCAACCAGTTTGGGAGATAAAAATCAATTCCAACTGCACTTTGTACAGACAGAAAGACAGACTATAAAGATCTGATTTTTAACACTAGTGACAGTTCTGCAGGGAAGCCTGCATGGATACCAATTAAGGGGAGTGTGTGTGTAAAACAAAGGAAAAACACAAATATACTGACTCTTATTTTTTTTTTCCACTGCTGCTCCTGTTGTGTAATTAGCAAGAGTGTCCTTCTCAGAATCTCTTCTAGGTGGTGAGATTATCATACATATCTCACATTTATTCCATCTCTTCCTTTATACTTTTATTACCTCAGGGTTGCTGTGATCTGTACAGCTTTTGTTGTACTGAGAGTGCTGAGGGCACTGGGAAGCCCATTGGTTACAAGCAGTGCTGTGCTCTTACAAGCAAGAGTCAGCCCAAAGCCTTACAAAATTCAGTTGCTGGTCTCTGTCTTAAGCACTGGATTTTTAATTTTTTTTTCTGTTACAGTTTAAGGGAGGGATTTTTAGGAATGAACACAGTGACAACCATAAATGAACAAGGCAAATGACTAATAACTAGCTCAGCTGCTCTCTGAACTATTCCTTGAAGAGTCCTGTTAGAATCCAGCTGTGAACTTCAAGTAGGGAACTTGTAACTGGCAGGACCCTCTGCTAGGACCACAGTAGCTTGATAGGTGGGGGTTCTGCAGTTGTAGCCTTGAATGCTGAACTCCTGCAAGCAAGTTTTGCTTTCCATCCTTCTTCCATTCCGGTTCTCCGTCTGGCCAGTGGCTCTCTGGATGCTGTGTCTCTGTGGGAGTGTGCCTGCCATCTCTGTGTGCTGGTGATGCCTCCGACCTCTGTGACCCATGAGTTCACCTGGCAAGGGCTAAACTCCAAGTGCTTCAGGGCTGTGCATGGACACTTTCTGTATTTCTGGTATATAATGCAGCAGTTCAAGTGTAACTACAGAGAAGTATTTATTCAAAGCACAATTGACTTGAACTTTCACAGATAAAAGGACAGCTTCTGAACTGGCTCAAAGGTCATCGGTGTGCCTTCGATGCAGTCATGTGAGCAGAGGTAAAATGACTGTCACATCTCAGTCTTGCTGCCTGTTTTACTATTTCCACTTTAATCAGACTCCTGCATTATAAAGCTGCTTGAAGTGAGATGTTTTTTTCTGTTCATCTTGCTTATTTTTTTATTTTTTTTTTTAAGTTTTCATCTGTGCCTGTTGCTCTAGGAGTTTCTGTGTTCATGTGGAGTGGGAGGTGCTGTTGGACAACCAGAGTGTTAACTGTAGAAAGGGTCCTGATCCAGGAGATCAGGAATGAAAGCTGTTTAAATTTCTGTGTTTAAATACCTATGGGTAGTAAATTAACTGTTGTCAGTTGTTACATCAAGTATATATATATTTTTTTAAGAACTGTTTAGTATTTGCATAACACGAGCATTCCTGTAACATCTGAAGGACCCAAGCACTGGATCTGCTTTGAAGGTGCATCATAATAAAGAGGCATCTTGCAGCTTTCACAAGGACATTTGATCTGACTTAGACCAGCTCTGTTAGGATGAGACAGGACATCAGACAGGCCCTGTGACATGCTGGTACCATATGTTTCAGTCTGAAAACTGGTACTAATCGCTTATGTCTTTCAAAACTGTTTATTTTCTCTTTCTGTCTCTTGTGAGTGAACTTACAAAGCCAGAATGGAGATCACAGCTCTCTTTCCCAAGGCCAGGGCTGAAAGAGAGGATTGTTTCAGGAGTGGCTTAGCACTTCCCCAGCCTCTCGAGCTCTTATGACAAACTGCTGGAAAAACTATATATGGAAGCACCTATTGAGAACTAGAGCACAGGGAAGAGGGTTCATCTCCTCACGGAGAGCAGTGTAGTGTAAAAAGCTGTTCCACTTCATGTTGCCTTCAAACCCAAGCTTCCTACAGTAATTCTTAGGAGTGAGGGAGAGGAAGAAGAGCTCTTGTAAGACACTGTAATAAACTCCCCCCCTCTGTACTGTGAGTTGTTTGTAATCTGCATCTTCTGCCTACTTTTGCTGTACCTTTTCAGAAATCTTTGCAATACTTGATACAGTAGAAATTCCTTAGTGATTCCATGGATTTTCTTAACTAAATGGTGCTGTGCAGGAAAAGATTTGAGCTCTGCCTTATTATCCTACACTTGTATGAAGTCTCCTGCCACTAGTTTTCTGAAATGGAATATTTTCTTTGGAATATGTGGCTTTGCAAGCAGATGCTTACTATTCCTCCCCTGTACTCCAAGGGGCTGGATAGAGATAAGACAATAAAAAGGAAGGTGACAGAATGCTGTGGTTCACTGTTCTTGCTGTCCCCACACAAACATCCTCCCAATGAGGGCAGTTATGTAACTTCTGCAGTGTCTGAGGAGATTTAAGCCTTTTTGTAGCACTTATCTGTTTATTGTGTTTCAGTTTATTCAACGAACGGTTCCAAACTTTACATGACATGGATCCCTTTACCCAAACAGGATTTTAACACAGCTAACCAGCAAAGCATGCAACACTACCAGGCTGTATCAGAAATTGCACTCAGACCCCAAGAGTTATCCGAATGTTTTCAGTCTATGAATTCCTTAAATTATTTGTTCCAAAACGGTAGCTTTTCTGGAGCTTTAGTTTCTTGTACCTTGTTTGCCTTTAAGACAATCTCTTGATAAAACAATCAGAAACAGGGAGAACAGTTTTAAGTCAACACTGAAAAAATTTAAAGGGTATGAACCAGAAGGACATCACATTTTAGAACTTGTACAATAAGAAAAGGCTTTTTAAAGGAAAAACCTTGTAATGATTTTAGCAGCGTCCTTTCAAGCACTCCAAAAATCAGCTTCATTCATCAGAATTTCAGCTCTGTGTATCAGTAAGGATGCATTAAGTGGGTTATGAATCTTGTATCTCTTTCAGTGGGACAGTCTGCTCCTTGCAGCTGTACTCTGCTGAAGCTAGTGGGATATCCAGATTTAGATCCAGGATAGATCAATCCCATCTTCTGAGGTACAGTCACAGCAGCACATGCTTATGCTTAATCTTTAATAGGCACTTTCCTTGGAGAGCCTTCCCCCTTTGAGACAGAAGTGAAAAGGACCAGTCTCAAATACTTCAGTGGCACTACTTGTGCTTGAAGGCATTGCAGACATGGAAAAATAACTCATCCCCTGGCAACAGAGGCTGATTCAGTATGGGGGCAGGATTACTTTGGCAAAAGAGTATTTTTACCACGTGAAAGGCTCCATAAAACCAGATGTAATTCCAGTAAGGTTTGATCTTTTCTGTAGTTATTTACACAGTCATTTAGAGTTTGATAATACTGAGTTATCCTCTTGCAGTTTTCTGTCTGATTGATACAGAGGAGTTGACAGAGCAGAGAGGTGTGTGCTTGCAGGTTTGTAGTGCTCCTATTCGTGTCTTGAGGCTGTCTCACTCCATTCAGGATTCTTCTAAAAGATCAACTAAACCCATGTAGATGATGTAAAAGTGACAGTTTATACAATCACTGGCTGTGCAGGTGAGTTTCAGTTAAATTTTCTTCTTTAAGGTTTAAGTATAAGATAGAAGCTTTGAAATAACATCCTTTCAGGAAAAAAATGCCAAAGCATTTAGTGCAAATTTCTTCATTTTTGTTCACCAAGGCACTTTGATCATGTCCCTTGCAATTATTTCCCTGTTAAAGAAACAGGCCCTCACACTCCTAATGCTTCTTGTCTATGATGATGTCCCAGCAGACATATCTTGAAGGGTGTGCAATTTAAATACAGAATTCCTGTTGCAGACACAGCACTAGAATTCCTTATTACCATAGAGTTTTACTAAATGAAAGTGTAGTCAGGAACTTGGATTCTGGCAGGATTGGTTGGAGGTAGTTCCTATGCTACCATTGTATGTTAATGTTTATATATCATCTTTTACTGTCTCAAGTTTGTCAGCCGAACACGAAAACATGATCATGAGATCATTCTCTTACAGAATAAAGCTGACACAAATTGGAGTAATATTTCAGTAAGAAATAACTCCCAAGAGTGGCAGGAAAGGTGCTGATACTGCAGGAACAGTGGCTGCCACAGTGCACAAACATCTACAGTGTCCACGTGTTCCCAGCTTTTCAAGGTTTTCTGCCTTGTTAAAAGCCGAGTGGTGTGAAAGAAGGGTGATTCTGCAGCTGTTTTTCCTCTGGCCCTTAACAGATTTTAACTCTGTGGGCCAGAAATGGAAGAATGTTTGGAGTTCCTGATCAGAAATGTCCTTATTTGTCCACAGCTCAGGCATAACAGTCTGCACAAAAAGGCTGTTTCTGAAAGCAAGGTATAAACATGTGAGTCCTGAAGGAGATGAGGCACGTGGCCTTATGGCTGGTAGGCAGAGTCAGCATCTTTTTCCTTTCCTCAGTTCCAAAGAAAGGTACAAAGCTTAGCAAGTGTCCTGCTGAATGCATGGACAATCTCTTCTCATCTCTGCAGATGTGAAGCCAAAGCTGGCAAAACCTATGTGAGAGGAGTTTCATAGAAGCTTTGTGGGGGAAAAAGCTTTAGGCTGAGCTGGAAGATCAATGGCAGGACCACAGCAGCAAGCTTAACAAACAGCCCAGAGCAACAACAACAAAACCACCAATAAAAACCACCTTAGTTTGCAGCGAGTCATGTTCTGTTGTTAATAAGGTCAGTGCAACAGAAGGGAGATCCCAGTGTCCTAAAATGAAGGGAAGGGAATGTTCCTGTAAAGCAGATACTGGTTGGAGTGCCTGGGATTAGTAGTGCAGTGCACTCTAACAAGGCTGGATCTGCTCTGGCTTAACTTCTTTCTCCCCTTGCCAAAGTTCAGTGGTGAAGTTTTGCTGGAGCAGCAGAAAAACCTTCAGTCAAGTTTGAAAGACGCTCTTCGGAAGACTTAGTAGTTGCATCACACAATAAACATTCCCTGCTTTTCCTGGAGAACTACCTTCCTCACCAAATGGATTTAGATACTGGTAAGGACTGTGCTTTCTGTATTCCTTTATAGTAAGTTTTGTAAAAATCATATTTGAGTCCTCTTTGAGGACAGGAAGGTGCACTTTGCATTGACGGGAGAGGACCAGTCAGCTCTACTTTGGCTTGAGACTGTTTCCTTTCACTACAGAGTCTGCTATCTGCGGGTGACTGTTGTGTAACCTCTTGATGAAAGCAAATGATAGAAGCCTTCCTAGGTTCCAGGGGCAGCTGTTCTCTCAATTATTGTCTGAGGAATTGGGAACTTCAGCGCATGAGGCATAGCCCCTTTAACTAGGGGGGGGGTTTGCATCATGTTTGCCTCTTACAGTTTGGATTTGGGAGCAGCCTGGAGCAAGATCCTCATGTCTAGCAGTGCCTTCTCGAGATAATGTGCCATGCGGGCGGCGTTTGTGTCGGCACAGCTGTTGAAGGCTGAAATTGCAAAGTTGATGTGTTCTTCCATGGGGTTGTAACAGATTCCATAGCCATCTGGAACCACGGGACCAAAACACATCACGCAGTCTGTCTTTGCTGGGACCTGTGGAGACAATGTGATTAAAACCTTCTGACCAGTCAGAGAGAAGGGAAACCATCAAATGCAAACAGCTCTGTCAGCAGGAAACTCATCTCATTAAGGTGCTCTAGAAGGGCCTCTGGTCAGCCCCACCTCCCACCACACTCATGCTGGATCCTACAGTTTAGCAGCAATGTGTCTTCCTCTGCATTTCCCAAGGAGTGCTTCTCCCCAGGATAAACTTGTAGTAAGTCACAAGTAAGAATCAGAGCACAGCAGATAAGATGAAGCTGTCTTGGCAGCTGGCTTCATTGATCTCACTTGCATTTAGGCACCAAACACTTCTGGTGATCCTGGCTTTGGTTAGGTTAGTTTCTACAAGGCTGTGAGGGACTGTGGCAGCTGTAAGGTCAGATCTGCACCTTTATGGGATTGGCAGCTGGCTTAAAAATTCCTGACCTCAAATGAAGATTACTGTATAATAGAAAGGAACGAAAGAAACATGGAGAAGAAAAGCATGAAAAGAAGCAGAGAAAGCACTTTTGTCCTACCTGGCTGGTTGAGAGATTGAAGTGCATTGCAACAGCATAGGCTGTGTCCATGAACAGCTCTGGCATGCTCACGAGATCCTCAATAGCCTGGAGCTTCAGGCCGAGGAGGTGCCGGTCTATGGCATTGCCCCGTATGGCCTGGAAGGAAGGAAGGGCAGATGAAAGCCAGTCCAGCAGGCCAGTGAGCAAAACTATCCATTTCTTTGGGACAAAGAAAAGAACACTTCTAAAAATCTCTACATGTTGGAAGTTAGAAGGAAACTAGATCTTGCCTTTAGGACCAACAGTCATTCTTAATTGTATGGACTGTGAAATTAAACACACCAGTGGAACCAACCTTACAGTTCCTGCCCATGGATTCCCTCTGGTTTAAGGGGTCCTTGTGCAACTTTGGCATTTATGAGCAGCAATGATGGTAAGAACTGAAGCTATTGTAATATGTGATCCTCTCCTTTAGGTCAGTCACAAGGGACACTTAAACCACTAGCTAGAGAGAAAGGATTCACTCAGTGGCCTCAGAGCACTGTCAGATCAGTTAGACCTTTGCAACAGTCACATTGCTGTGTCAGCAGTGAAAGCTCTTAAGGTCTTCTTTCCCCAGAACCATCATTTTCTGGGTAAAACCCCAAGTCTGGCTGCACAGAGGACACTCACCATGTCTGTGTATTCCCTGTGGGCCTTTGTGGCTCTCCTCAGCAGGTCTGCTTTCTCCTGGTCCTGAGAACACACAGATGTAATTTTTTTTCAGGAATGGAAAACCTCATTTTGGCTGTTCCTCTAGGATGGAGGGCATTTCTGTCTTGGGTGTCTGTACAAAACTAACTTTTATATTTACTAGATTTAATTTTTACATTGTTTTGTTTTGCTGTGTTTGTTCATTCTGAATGGAGTTCATCCATCAGTAGCAGAACTTAGTCTGAGTAGCCAAACAGACTTTTAGAAGGGACTTTTTGGCGGGATTAGAAACATCCATGTGTTGTTTCCCAGGCTTTCAGCACATGTGGAAGAAAAGCCAAATGAAACCCACGGTTTTATATTTGTAAATACGTATCTCAAGCCACGTTTTGGCTCAGTTTCGTAACGGGTGCAGTTCCGCTCAGCTGAAACCAGCTGACACAGGGTTAGCCGAGTAAGCAGCTTTTATTTTTAGGAGCGGAGTCCTCTCACTCCAAGTTCCTCACCGATTTGTCAGGGCTGTCCATGGACTGCACAAACTTGAGGGAGTCCACGGAGGTGGAGCGGATGGTGTCGGTGCGGCCCAGGCGGAACATCCTCAGCGACGCGCTCTCGTACGTGGCACAGGCGTGGCCGTACATCCTGCATGAGGAGGGGACAGTCACAGCACTGAGCCTGCCCTGGGGGAAAGGCCCTGCAGAGGCTTCTCTGTGCCACCTTTATCAAGCTCGTGTGTTTGAGGAGGTTGAGGAATTCCCTGCTGGTGCTCTTACCTGTAGTACGCCAGCTGCAAGGCCAGCTGGATAAAAGCATCAGGGCTTATCTTCTCTGACTTGGGGAAGCCTTTCCCAAAGTGATGAAAGACCATGACTTTGATATCCAGGTCTTCGACCATTCTGCAAGGAAAGAAAAAGTGTTTCTTTGCCTGTTGCTTGTTCTTGTAACACAGAGGAGTGGATTTGCTTTCACAAGGCTCAGAGGGAACAGGCCATGTGGATCTGACCTATGCAGGGACAGAGAGCACCACCACACACAGATTTCTTTGGCCAGCACCACAGAGGTAAGATTTTTTTGGCCACTGCTGAAAATCTTCACCAGCTCAGATGGGCTTGTGTGTGTTTATGCTGCAGTATTCCCAGTTGGATCCAGTAAAGTCTTGCTCATTCTTAGCAAATGGGATGGATCAGTAATTACCCCTTTCCAGCACCTTTGACTTTATTCCTGGCAGGTGGCTTTAGTACTTTTCAGCTCAATTCAGTGCTGTTGACCCCAGAAGTCCCTGGGAATGCTCCCTGGTTGCAGCAGGGAAAGCCTCATTTAAACCACTGACATGCTCCAAAGGGAGACATGAATTACTCCCCCAGTCACTCACTGACCTCTCCACTGCTTCATACTCACATGTTGAGGTTTTGCTTTGCATTCTCTATGTCATTCTTGATTTCTGGGGTGATGTTAAACCGCAGCTTTTTGGGCATTGGCAGAGGAACCGTTGGTGATCTGGCCTTCTCGGGTTTCTTCCTGCACAGAGAAATGGTTCTGTTTGATCAGACCTTTGACATAAGGCTCAGCTTGAACACCAGAGCCTGGATAGAAATGCACAGGAGATTCTCCCTAACACCTTGTGACACTGGTTACATTCTGAAAAATTCCTCACAATGCCAGTATGCTGTTTTACAAAGGGTGTGAATGAAATGTCTTCTGTGCCTTCTGCCCAAAAGAAGAAACAAACACTTCTCCCTGGCTCAAGTTAGTGCAATTCCCCAAGAGTGGAAGCAGTACTACCAGAGTAGCTTGGTCACTCAGTTCTCCTCATGGATACAAGAACTGCAATACCTAATTAGCATCCCACCACCCTTCCTCCAGAACAGATTCCTGGGGATTGAGCTGTGAAGAGGCATGTTCCTGGGGAGCAGGTGGTTTAGAAACTGTTCCCAACAGTGAGGAAGAGCAGGGGAGGCAGGACTCACGTGAACTCCACGACATGATCCAGAAGAGCAACGATGGGAGGACCTTCAGAGGGAGCATGTTCATACACGAGACCACAGGAGCCATCTTCAGCAATGATGAACTGGGAGAGAAGCAGCACAACTGGAATTAGCTGCAACTTCTAAATTTTATCCCATCAGTGAAGAGTTCCAAATAGGAACAAAACAGCTGAAAACATTATGAACAGTTCAGCAAGTACAAGAAGAATCTTCTAAAGCACCATTGCTACAATCCACAAGCCAGGATATACCAACTAATGAAGGAAAAGCTCCAATAGCAGCTGCTGTTGAAGGCTCTTGACAAGACTGAATGGAGAAAAGATCAGAGGGATGCTGTGGGATGGCAGCTTATGTTTGAGAAAACAAAACAAAACGCCATTGGGCAGCTCCTGGCAGAACCAGGAAAAGTGACAAGCCTGGAGGAGATCCAAGGAACAGACCTCCCATCGTTTGGGCTGCCTCTGAGCAGACAAGGAATTGTTCACCGCAGGCAGAAAATTGATTTATAAGGAACACAAAGACCTGCTGCACTGAGTAAGTGTGGGCAGAGGCAGTAGAAGAAACAAATCCCTGAGGCAGCAGAGTGCTGGTGACTGCAAGGGGAACCACAGGATCTCGCACTGTCAGCCACCACACCTCGTCTGCCTTATTTTTCCACCCTCTTGACAGGAGGAAAACTCGCCTGCACAAGGGATTTCTTGGACCTTTGTAGTCTCAGGAGAAAAAAATCTGCAGACCCAGACCTGCAGCACCTTTGGAGCAGCAGCACTTACCTGCAGGGTCTTGTCGAACCAGCGGTTGCCGCTGTTCCAGCGGCTGCCGCCGCCGTGCAGCATCTGCGCGGCCACGCGGCTGTTGTAGATGTCCTCGGACACCCGGGGCATGGGGGCATCGAGGCACACGGTGCAGATGCTCTTCTCAATGGCACGCACAGACTCCTTGTTGGTCTTGTCTGGGAGAGAAAGGAACCGCCAGTAAGGAAGGGGAGTTGAAAACCTTGTTGCAAGAGCAGGTTTGGAGGACCCGGTGTGGGAATCCAGTGGGGGTGTACACAGCTATTACAGGTCTGAACATGCTGCATTCACCCTCCTTTTTTCACATCGTTTACATGTGCAAGGCAACAAACTCTGGGATTTCAGGTCTAACAAACCGAGCTTCTGACCTTGCATTGATTGCTCTTTGAGGTGAAAACCTCATGTCACCTGTCCAGAACAAGCTTCCAAATTTCTGAGCAGAGCACAGTGGTGAGGTTGGCAGCTCAAGGATCTGCAGTGTTTGTTAGCACTTGTGTGTTAGGGGATCTACAGACCTTTCAGGAGGTTGTTGTAGGCTTTTGCCCAGCTGTTTCGGTGGTTGGTGGTGAGGATCCCAATAGGTTCTTTGTTTGTTTGGAGGGAGGTGTTCCATATCTTCTCCAGCTGGATGAAGAGCTGCTCGGCAGTCAGGGGAGATCCATCACTGTTGTAAACATCCAGCTCAAAGAACTGAATGGTGAGAAGAGTGGACAAGGAGAGAGGGAATGGGAGAAGCTTGTTATTGTCCAGACCCAAAAACCAGGCAACAGCTACTTTGAGAAGGTAAGACCTGACCTAAGAACTTGGCTTTAAGCAGAACTTTGAAGGATACTCAGAATTGAGAAACCCAAGTCCAGCTTCCCTTGCAGGGCATAAATACAGTCCTGGTTTTAAGAAGCTCAGAAACCATGGTAATGAGAGCCAAAACACATGAGGAATTCCTGTTTCTGAGACCAAGCTGTGGTGGGAGGGTTTGTTATCCAATTTCCACTTGCAGTTTCCAATTCCAGGCATAATCTCTAGGCTTTGAGAGATAGGAATTTCAGGAACAAGAAACAGAGGAAGAGAGCATTTTTTTGCCTCGCACTCTGTTGCTCACACATGGTAATTCCAGCTCTTGGCCTTGCTGGCCAAAGAGGATAAAGTGAGCAGGAATGACTCCCAGGTGAGGCAAACCCTGTGGGCAGAGACTTTCTCTTGTTCCCTTTCTGGATCACAACTAGCTGAAAGGGGCACTTTGAAAGCTCAGGAGCTGCCATACCTGGAAGTTGTGAACCACTGTGATGTGCCTGGACTGCTTGTTGCCTTTGGCATAGTTGACAATGGAGTCCCGCTTGGGCCCGGGAATGCGGCAGGAGGAGAGGATCTGGTAGTACTGGTTCATGCAGAGGGGCTTCCCACCCATGTACTCCACTGGAAGGGTCTCACTGGAGACACAGCAAGGTAAGGAGGGAGGGAGAGAGAAAACAGATCAGTGTGAGCAGGGTGTGCTCCCCACAGGGCACAGGCTCAGCTCTGCTGCTGCTGTCACTCCAGCAAGACCTAAAGATGCTGGTGGGATAAAAAAAGGGCTGTGCTTCCCCATTCCTACCAGCTTTCCTAGTAGGGGCTACAAAAAATGTCTGTTTGCTGGCCTTCCATTTGGGAAGGAAAAAGCACCGTCCTCTCTGTGACAGCAGAGAAGTCTCTGGACCTACTCCATGGCTGTAGTTCTGAGTGACGAGTGTCTGATGTGCTGATATGACATGAACTAGGCTGGGGTCAATCACTCACTTTATCAGCCATATTCCAACTACCCTTTTCACAGCTAGCCCTGAACCTTGTTTGACTGTTGGTGCTGGTAAACATATTTTTGGACCATAAATATGGCATGTTCAGCAGAGATTTGCTGGTGACTAAAAGAAAAAGGGTAAGGGAGGCACAAATTTCTCTAGAGCTCATCCCGTCTGGCTGGGAGATGAGAAACACCAGGAACCCAAAATGAGAGAAACAGATTCCTGCTGCCTGAGCTGTACCTTGTCCTGTGAGCAAACAGAAGCACGAAGCTCCACAGGACTGGCAGTCGGGCTCGCTCCCTGCAAGCACGTTCGTGTGCCAATGAAAGCATTAAGGTAAACAAAGAACATGAAGAAAGAAAAGTAAGCTTGCTTTCTTTCCAGCAGTAGTGACTGTGGCAGTGAGCAGTGCTGGGGATTACAATATCTCTTTTCAAATATGCGCTGTCTTCTCTTGCCTTTCTATTTGGAAGGGAGATTTATGGACGAGGCTCAGCCTCTCTGTGACAGGAAGGAACGTGTGAGCAGTCAGGAGGGTCAATAACTCACTTGTCAATCATGGACTTGAAATCCAGGATGCCCTCGATCAGCTTGGCAGCAAACCTGGAAAAATATCAAATGTAACAATCTGAGATTCAAGCACAGACCATCTGGGGCTGAGGGATGAGCAGAGGAGGATTAGCAGAGCTGCTCTCTGCTCCTTAGAAAGCTCAGCCTTTCTGCCAAGCCCCTGTTGTGCCTATCTGGTTCACTGACACAACCACTCTGGGCTGTGATTTGAGATACCTGGGTAGTCCTCCCACGTGGCACTTTTTTTACGTATCTTACTGTATAAAGGAATGCTGGACAACTTACAAGAAAGCAGGATTCAGTCCAGATGACCCTCTAACAGCAGCGTTTGTTACTGATCTGTGAGGATTTTATCACATCCGAGTTCTGAATCTCAGCATTAAAACAGCACCAAGAGAAGGGGATTTCTGCCCTTTCCTGGCCAGGGGCCACCTTGGAGTGTCAAGCCAAATCACAGAAGTTTCTCCCTGCATCCAAGACTCATCACTGCTGACTAAATTCCTACCCAGTGAACATCCTGCTGCTCATGCAACCCTGAAGAACCTTCCTCTGGCACTGAGGGCTCTGAAACAAAGGCAGAGGTGCTGCATGTGGACACTGAGGTGTTGTGTTTACCAGGATCACGTGAACACTGCCAGTGCCAGCAGGGCTGTGACAAGATTAGCCTTCTCTGACCTGGGAGCTCCCACCCATCCATGGGGGAAAGGAGGTAGGGGGTCACTGGGACAAGAGGTTGTGGTCAGGTGGTGCCAGCATTTGGCATTTGCAGGCTGTGTCCTCTCAGATGGCTCAGCCCACCCAGCCCTAGGAATGACCAAAGGACACAACTCCAAGAACTTAAGGGCTGTTAAATGAGACATCCTGAGAAATAGTTTACAATGAAAATTTCACAGCCTAATTGTAAAACCTGAGGGAAACACCAGTGAGAGAGCCTATGTTCTTTTTCTGAGATTGAACAGCCTGGGAGCAGAGTTTGGGCTCGAGGAGAAGTTGGTTGACTCATTTTCAGACAGCAGTGTTACCAGATTAAGGAGTGGAGAACCACCACTTTCTAAATTTGCCTTTTGGTTTCTGAAGCTTTAGTCTGAAGTTGCACTTTGTACAACTTCTTTGTACAGCCACAAACTACCCAAACACACATTTAGATTGTAGTTTTACAGGGAAGCCCAGATTCTTATGCAGCTTCTCAATTCTACTAGTTGGGGCACTGGCAGGTCTCCAGATCTTATGTGCTATTTGGACAGCTTAAGAAGGAATAACATGACAGAGCTTTCAAAGATGTTTGTGTACTCTTGCACTGTCGTAAGGTTTATCCTCTGCACTTCTGCTCAGGTGTATCACGGGGGTGGGAGGGAGGATTTGTTCCTCACTGATCCCCTGGCTGTTACTTTTGATCTCCAGGGCAGTGCTGACTGATAACTGTGGCAAAGGTAACTGTGTAAAGGTCAGTGCTAAAGTTTGGAAAGGTGAATTCAACACACTCATAGCAGTGGTTAAAAATTAAAGGGAGGCCACAAGGAAGAGAGGGCATGGCAAGGTCTGATTGCAAGGAAAGGCTTGGAGTGGAGAGGCTGGTCACTATGAAGTTTCCCAAACCATAAATCACAAGTGAAACAACACAATAGGGCTCCCTCATCCCTATAAACCAGAAAACTCCAGAGGCATTCCTGGATAATCTCCCTTACATGCCTGGGCTACTTTTTATGGCTCCTTTAAATGCACACACAATCTTAGTGGTTCAGATACATCCTCACAATGCCTCCAGCCAGTGATTTGACCATCTTGCAATGAAGATCTGTGCTAGAGCAAAGACTTAAACGTAAGTGTTTAGTCCCTGTTTAATACCTGAACCACTGGACTCTTGTTTTCTCCTGTGATTAAATATTTAGCCTGGTGCAACCAGGAGTTTCCTTACAGCCTGGCAGCCTTGCCCTTGGAGTCCTCTTGCACAGCACAGACAGCTCAGACTTGGGGACCACATGATAATTACTTTCCCAATCAGCCTGAACACCCTCATCCTTGTCCAGCACAGAAAGTTTATCCCACCTAAGGGAAAGGAGAAAAGGACTTTACCTGAGCTGACCCTGTCGATCCAGAAAATCCTGCTTGGGTAAAACCACACCTGGGCTGGAGTGGACCACAACTGGCAGGCGATATTCCAGGTAAGCTGTCTTCAGCCACCAGTCTGAGAGCTGGGATGGAGAAAGGCAACGTGCAGGGATGAGCTGCTGTTTGACCTGAGCCTGGCTCACAGGTCTCAGCACCCTGCCCCACACTTTACAAACTGTTTGGGGTTTCTGCTTTGCAGGTGGGAAGGGGAGAGGGCGATTTGAGCAAGGCAGGAGGGGTTCTTAGTGCAGGGCTCTAGTAAAGGGTTTCCTTCAGTTTCTTGGGGCAGCTGCATGATGCTGACAGAGCCTTCAGCAGCCACAGGCAGGGGCCAGCAACTCCCTGTCCTGCCATAAACCTCTCTGCTCACCCAAGTTGTGCTGAGGAGCTCAGGGAGGTCAGCAACAAACTGGTCATAAAGGTGATGCCATTAAAACACAGGTGCCAGTGACCCAGCCAGGACATGGGAGAGGTGACCATCAGCCCTCCACCCTCCCTCCCCGGAGCTGGGGACAGTCCTGACCTACCCAGTTCTCTGTTTTCTTGGCTCTTCTCTCCAGGCCCTTCTGCAGCCTCTCCCCGACGCCTCCCGGCTTGCGGAACTCGGCCACCAGCTCCTGCGTGTGGTTCAGCTCCTCCTGGCTCACGATGGGCTGCAGGGTCAGCAGGTACCTGTCCAGGGTCTGCTGGAGTGGTGGCACGGGCAGGGGGGGCAGTGCTTCCTGGTGGAGCTGGATTCTGCCCAGGATCTTGCCTAGAGATGCTGTCGGCTTCAGCAGGCCACAGGGCCTGGCCTGCAAAGCACAGAGCAAGTGTCGAGACAAAGCTTCCCCCTGGTGTGCACGAGCCAGCAAATAACCTGGATCTGGGAATCTCCATCCCAGCCTCTCCACAGGCACACAGGTGTCCCAGCCTGGGAGCAGAGCACGGCTGTTTGCTGGAGAGGGTGCAGGGCACCCAGGAGAGCTGCAAAAGAGGAACTCCATCTCCCAAGACTCTGATTCTCAGCTCCTCTGAGAAAATGCTGCTGGGATAATCTCCCACACTGGGCACCTTCCAGCTGAGAGTCTCCATGTGTTTGACAAAGTCAAACCCTTCCATCCCACGGTAAGTGGGAAGAAACTTGTGAAAGAAATAATCATCTTATGTACTGTCAGAAACTTTCAGAGTTTCTTACAACAGCAGAAGGCAAAAAAGTTAAACAGAACCCTCGTGCCAAACCAAACTACCCTTTTGGCTCTGAGGAGGCAGAATTTAGCTAAGTTTGGAGCAGGATTAAAATGCCTCTTCTCTGACTACAGGAAATTGTGGGTGGTGCCAACAGGCTCCTGGGGTCCAAGTGGGTTGTGTTGGAGCAGAAGCCTCAGAAAGCACCAACCATTTCCCTGGTCAGAGAAATGAAACAGAGCAAACCCAAGTGCTAACTTGAAGATGTTTAAATTGTACTCTAAAGGTTTCCAGTTCCCTCTGCATCTCTCTCTCCATTGGATCTACTGAATCAGACACTCCTGCAGGACTCTGGACTTTGCATTCTCAGTGTACTGAGGATGCAAAGCCAGAGAGAACAATCCCTTTCATTTTCAAAACCATGAAAATAGCTGTCCCCACACCTCCTCCCAGCAGTTAAGCACAGAGAAGAAGAAAGAAAGATCTAAATCTGCAAGGTGACAAAGTCCCCAGGGAGAATGCCCTGTGCTCTTTGTGGGACCTGGCAAGAGCTGTGAGACCAAGGTTTGGAGAAGGAAGGAGAAAAACAAGAGAAGGAGGAATTACTGAGGCAGGAAAGAAGGGCAGGGCTGGGAAGGAACGAAGGGTGTTAATCATGGAAGTGTGGGCATACTGTACCTTCTCTGCTTGCTCTTGCTTCCTATCCATGGCTGGGAGGACAGAAAAGACCGTAAACCTCTCCCTCGGCCTGTCTGGGTCTCCTCTTCCACCTGACAATGTGTTGCCTGTGCAGGGCGTCACCTTATTAGCCAAGTGCCACATGACTGCTCCGATGAGAGAGCTCAGGGGCTGGCACAGCCCCGGGAAGGGACGGGAATAATCAAACCAGGGTTGCGACAACTGCCCCAGAGGTGCCTCTCTGTGTCTGCCTGGCAGACACTGCCTGGCAGTGCTGATCAATAACTGTGGGCAGAGTCTCTCTGATCAACAGCTCTAGGCTCCAGCCACGGCAGAAGTGACAGCTCCAGGAATGTTGTTCCCTCAGCCTCTGCATGGATGGTGAAACTACTGCAGCTGTTGTGAGAGGTGCCTGGACATGAGGAGAGACCCTGGTTTATGTCCTGGAAGGAGGTGGCACCGTGAGCTGGCACTGGAAGGGAAAAGCTGCAGGGAGCCCTTCTGTGGGGGGTGGGCAATTCTGTCCCTTTAGTCAGGCAAAGGTGGCCAGAGGGTGTCAGGTGAGGACAGTGACCCAGCCTCACTGGTGGTAGTGTAAGATTAGTTGGAGATGGGGGCAAATTCAGGTTGGGGCTAAAGGAAGTATCTTAACTGCCCTCACTCCCTATGCATGTGTGGGCATTATTGCAAGCTGAGACTTTGGGGAGTTCTGGCTTGTCAACCTTTAAAAAAAAATACCCCCAAACCCAAAACATATCTCCACAGCAGGGCAATGAGAGACTCGTGCAGCCACAAGGACTATCAGCCCCTCCTTCCTGTCTGTCTAATGAACTGAGGGGCTGACAAGCACAGTCTGCAGAGCTCAGCTCAAGAATGATGATTGCAAACACTTTCAGATTTTCCCCTGGGGTAACAATGAAAATCCCAAACCAAACTAACTGAAGCCACTGCATGTTAAAACGTGGAATGCATTTGCATCTTCCCTCTTTTATGTCCCCTGCTTGTTCAGTCTGGAGTTAAACTCCAAAGTGTTTGGTGGGAGGAGGAACAGCCTTCACAGCTGAGCTGAGGAGGCAGCTGGCAGCAAACAGAACAGCCCACCTCCCCCCACAAGCACTAGGAAAAGGAACACCAGTGGAGCAGGATGTGCAGACAGGGCCAGCCCGTGGGCTGGCATCGCTCCCCAGCCACGTCCAAGCATGACAGATGACCTTTGCCAGAGCCTGCAAAGCTGGTGGGAAAGGAAATCCACCTGCAGCCAGGGGCTGTGGGGCAGGAGGAATTTCACAGCAGTGTCTGATTCTCAGCACGGCCACAGTATTTGAGTGTCAGATGTCAGAGGTTTGTCTTTGTCTTTTATTTTTAAATAAGAAGCTGGAGACTCCCTCAAGCCCAGAGACAACCAGCCCTGCCTGGGCCCTCTAACTCCGGGAGTGGATCCATCCTGTAGCTGCTCTCCTGCTGCTCTGCCTCCTCCTCCCGGGACCTGACAGGGTTTGCAATAAGCAGTTCCCAAGCCCAGCCCCTCCGTGCTGTCCAGCCCCAGTGGGACACCTCAGCACAGAAAAGACGAGGAGCTACTGGATGGGGTCCAGCAGGGGCCACAAATACGATTAAGGGACTTGAGCATCTCTTTTATGAGGAGAGGCTGGGGATGCTGAGCCTGTTTAGTCGGGAGAAGGGAAGGCTGAGAGGGGATCTCACTAATCATCCTCATGCAAGGGAATGGTGCCAGACTTTTTTCCATGGTGCCCAGCAACAGGACGAGGAGCAATGGCCATAAACTAAAACATAAGGAGTTTCACACCAACGTGAGGAAGAACTTCTTTCCAGAGAGCACTGGAACAGGTGCCCAGGGAGGGCGTGGAGTCTCCCTCTCCAGTGACATTCCAAACCCACCTGGACCCGTTCGGGTGTCACCTGCTCCAGGTGACCCTGCCTGGCGATCTCCAGAGGTCCCCTCCAACTCTGACTACCCCGTGATTCCGTGATTTCCATCCCGGACAGCCCAACCGCTCACGCTGCCGCCGGGCACGGGGAGGAACCGACCGGCCCGGGGGGACTGACCCGGGCAGCGCCCCTGCCCCGCGCCGGGGGGGCTGCGGGAGCTGGGACCGACCCTCCCACCCTGCTCACACCGCGGGACACCCGCCCTACGGCCCTGATCGGGGACTCCCCGGCGCCTGTGCCCCGGGCTGGGGCAGCCCCAACAGCGGCACTGCCCGGAACCCACTGCCTGGGAAAGTCCCCCCGGAACCGGGCCTCCCCCGGCTGCAAACCAAGCGCCCCCTGCGCCCTTACCGCAGCCCCGGGCACCAAGGCGAGCAATGGCCTCGCGCCAGCCCAGGCCCGCCGTAAGGACACCGCGCCGCCCCGCTCCGCCGCCCCGCTCGCCGCCGGGGGCGGGCCCCCACAACGCATTTGGAGCGGGCGAAGCCCGCGCCCATCTTGGGAAGGGGCAGGGTGATGCTGCGAGAGGGGGGAGCCCGCGGACGGTGTCGCGGCCCTCTCTAAGCTTGCCTCCTCCCGCGCTGGTGAGGAGATCCTCCTGCTCGCCCGCGCGCCCGTTCCCCCGCTGGTGGGAAGGGCAGTGCCCGCACAAACTGGCGGGCGCGGGCACGACGTGCGGAGAGGGCCGCGCCACGGGTGATAGTGCCGGAGCGGCGAGGGCCGGGCTTGTGTGCTGCAAAGATGGCCGCCGCCGGCGGGCAAAGAAGTTGGAGGGCGGGGGGGGCGCGGGGCGCTGGGGGGGCGCTGCGCTCGGGCCCCGACGGACTCCCGGGTATGCCATTCGCCGCGGGCATCCGCGCGCGGGGCGCGCTGGGCCGGGTTGCGGGGGCGCGCGGAGGCAGCGCCGCCCCGGGGCGGGGAGCGCGGGGGCGTTTGCTGAGGTGGGGAAGGGACGGAGCCTGGGGTGTGGCGCGGGGTCGTGGCTGAACCCCTGGAGCCGCCGGATCGGGGGTCCCTGTCACCCCCAGCCCAGTTCTTTGACTGATTCCCGCGCGGAATGGGGGGCGTGTGCTGTGGGTTGCCCGAGTTTAAGTCCCCCTCCCCGCACCACCACACACCCCTGGAAGGGTCTCCTCAGTCCAAGCTGCTTCTCGTCATCAAGCTGACCCGCTGTGCTCCATCGCACCAGTAGGTTTGGATTCTCCTGTGTTCATCCCAGAACACTGTAACCCCTGCAGCCCTTCCGTGAGTATTCCTGGTCTCCTTCCCAAGAGGCACTAAACAAAGTGTGGGTCAGAAGGAGCGATGGCTGAGAAACAAATACAAAGAGATAAAGTTCTGTGAAGGGCAAATACCCGGGTCCCCGGCCCAGGACACTGCCCTGGCCGCCCCTCTGGGATTTATGTGTCACCTGTGCTCATGGACACATCAGTGTTTGCCTTTTTATGCCACGGCTCAGGAGTTTTTCGTTGTTTTCATGTTATAAACACTTTTAAAAGCAGAGCTCCATCCTGGTGTCGCTGTGAGTTGTGTGCAGTATTTTCAGAAGAGAGACATGCACGTGCCTTTCATTGAAATTCATCACGTGTTGTTCCTCTCATCCTTGTACCTGGAAGTTTTGCTGTAACTTCTGCAGGAATGAGCCAAACGCTGTGACACCCCAGGGCAGGAGATGAGGCTGAATTTGTTCTGTGTGTGGGGAAGGTGAAAGGCAGAGAAGTCAGATGACTGTCAAAGGTTGTATGACAAATCTATAGCAGGCTCTGCATGGTTCCTGGGACTTTGGATTCCTTTTAATCTGATCTACCTGCCAGGCAGCACTGTGGAAAAAGGCTGCTGATGCTTCTGGGCGGTGCTTTCTGTGTGAATGCAGTTGATAATACTTTAAGGAGTTAGAGCTGGTGGTATTTGTTAGGGAGCCAGTGCCTGAAGTGGCCGAGATGTGGAGACCAGTTGCTGAGCGTGCCAGGGCAGCTGGTGTTGGACAAGTGCCTGCAGAAAATCTGGGATTAAAAAGGTGGACAGAGTGGCTCTGACAGAATTCATAAATTGACATTAGCACCCAGGTTCCTTGACAGACCTCTCTACACAGCCTCTTGCTGTTGATGGTTGCATTTACCAGGAGCAAAATACAAACTACCTTTAACCTCCTGGAGCTTTTCTGGCTCTGCAGGGTCATCCTGGGTTCAGGTGCTGGGGAAAAGAGCCCCTCTAATGTGTTAATAGCTCGCATTTGTGTTAAATATTAAATCCTGGACCCTGAGAGAGCTTTGAATTAAATGATCTTCAAAGCTTCCACCTGGAAGGGGCTGTGTCCCAGCATCCCCCAAGCTCTTGGGCTGCATCTGTTGAACTCCTCCAGATTGTCTGTGCAGGAATTGTCCTTTTTAGAGGAATGCAGGTCAGACTTAACACCTAAAAACAAGGCTCAGTAAGTTTGTAGGAGAGCTCAGTGCTCCTACACAGCCTGAGGCTTGGCTGTGCTAAACAGAAATAACTAAACTGGCTGGATGTTGCCTTTGTTACTTCCTTCACCAGTCTCTCTGTCCAAGTGGGAAATGCATGTTTAGTGATGAAAACAGACATAATGCTACTTTCTGAAGGCTTGCCCAGCCTTAGGAGTGTGTTATCTATGGATTAGGAGGATATTGGTGAGGAGGACTTGGTGAGATGGCACAATTGGGATGGATTTGTTTGCTTTGTATCTCCTGAGAAATAAACGTCGATTTCAAAGAAAGGAAGATACAGGATTTCTTCTTCTCCACTGCCTCTGTTTTAACTCTTTTTTGCATCTCCCAGGTGCCTCTGAGGAGGTGGCTCCTCCCATCCAGCAATGCTTCATGATCCCCAAAAAGGAGATAAACGTGGTTTCTGACATGGCCAAGTGGAAGCGCTCTCAGGTATGGCTCTGGGAACAGGGAAAACTGGGAAGTGCTGCTGGGCTTTCAGTGGCAGCCAGGTCTGGTCTGGGAACAGCCAGGAGGTAAAGCAGGGTTGGGCAAGGAATGGGAAATTAATGGGTTTGTGCCTGTTTGTAGGAAAATTACTTGGCAACGAGGTGTGGAGGAGGGAGCCAGGGAGAGCCCAGAGGCTGAGGGAGACCAGAGAAGCTTAGAAATGATTCCTGCTCCCTCCCAACAAGCTGGACAGGAACCTGGTGACTATTTAATCCCACCTGGCCTGTATTTTATACCCAAACTAGATTTACCCAGTGCTGTTTGAGCCCGCCTTGAACATGGTCCTGCTGCCTGGGTTGGTCCTGGGGCCTTCCCACTGTGCTGTACTGGAAAAGGCTCTGGAGCCAAGGCCTTCAATTTTCAGGATAATTTTTGTTTACAGCATGTGTGGAGCTGGTGGAACAGCAGGTTCTCCCTTCTCTGCCTTTGAGGGATCGGGGTGTTGGCCCAGACTTGTCCCACCAAATTCTTGCTCAATGACTGATCTGAGATGTCTGGAAAGAAGCTGAAGTTGCATCCAGGTGTCAAGCAAACCTCTGGGTGCAGCTTCCAGTTTAAGTCTCCTGGGTCTAAAGACTTGCTCTTGGTCAGGATTTTGGTGCAAGGAGGGGGAGGTGGCAGTGGCTGCTCTGGAGCTGTGGAGCTGCACTGGAGATGGTGCTTCAAAAGCAGCAAATTTAAAGAGAGGAGCAGCGAGGAGCCTGGGCTGTGTCCCAGTTCCCTATCGTGTGTGAGCACGGGAGAAGAGTCCAAGGAGGAATGGGGAGATAACAGTGCAGGTCTGGGAGGAGCAGGGTGCCTTGGCACAGCTGAGACTCTGCAGAGCTCAGGAGGTTAAATTTGACCCGATAGGAGCTGAGGGAATGATTTTGGGGTCAATGTGAGCATTTTTAGGATGCTCCTCTGTAATTTTCAGAGTGCAGTCACCATCTGCCTTCTGCCACCGGGGCTGCCAAAAAGAGCAGCGGCCTCACAGCAAGCCCTGCACCCCCAGGTGTCTCCAAGGAAGCAATGTTGTGTGCTGGGAAGGGTTTCCTTGGGGTTTAGGATGCTCCCATGCTGTGTTTTGTGTTCAGACAGCCCGTGGGCACTCACTAATGCCCTACACTCTCGGTGTGTTTGCAGGCGTACGCAGACTACATGGGCTTCATCCTCACCCTGAACGAAGGTGTCAGGGGCAAGAAGCTGACCTGTGAATACAAAGTGTCAGAGGTAGGAGAAGAGTTTGGATCCCCTTGTTTCTCCTTTCCTGCCTTTTTTCCTTTTTTTTTTTTTTTTTTTTTCCTAATTGGCTCTACAGTGAATATTTCCTAGGTGAGGAATGAATTGGCAGCTTACCTGGGAGCCAGGGAGAATAAATGTGGTTGGGTTATGCTTGGGGATGCAAATGCCAGGCTGCCATCCCCACTCCAGGAGGCAGAGGCTCCCAGTGTGTGCTCACTGGATGGGGAATTGAGCAAGTTACAAGTGGATAGAAGCTGGTGGGGAAAAGGAGGGTGCAGAAAGGACGTTTTGCCCTGTTTTCACAGTCTGGCTTCAATCAGTGATGCTTCAAAAATGTGATATTCTTTCCTGATTGCAGACAAAAGGCTGAGATGTCTCTACCCTTCCTGTTCTCCCACTGGCTTTTCTGTAGGACCTTGGGCAAGTCACTTCTCTCCTTGTCCCTGGGCTTCCTCGTTACTCAGCCTGTGACAACAGCACCAGTGTCCTCATCCCAGGCTGTAGCTGAGCTGTGCAAGCTTTGCTCTGACAGTTCTGACCTCAAGGCACATCACTGGCTGCATCTGCCTTGCCAAGGGTCGTGCTAAGGGGGCTGTGGAGCTCACAGGGAGCTGGGCTGAGCTGAGAGGTTTAACCTGAGGGGCAGGATTGCCCCTTCCAAGGTGCTAAGCAGAAAGGACCTGTTTTTCTCCCTTGTATGAATGTGGCTGTCACCTGGCCCTGCCTGTTGCCAGGACCAGTTTTAATGTCTGTTCACCTTTTCGTGGCACGGTGAGATCATTTGGAGCCAGAGGGAAAGGACAGGCACCTTCACTGGTGTCACTGCTGCCCTGAGGGCTCTCTGGGTGCTGCCAGAGCACATGTTGGATGTTGGATCCCCCCTCCCTTGTTCTGCATTGCAACGAGGAGATTTTTGGGTACATTTTTGCTGATCGTGGTGGTGCAAGAAAGCTGAGAATGATGTAAAGAGATCATGGGCAGCAGACTGGGCCCTGTGTATTTATAGCTTCATTCTGGTGTGGGAAGGCAGCTGATGATGGTCTTTAACCCAGTCGTTCATGTCTGAGTCCAGCCTTCCCTCCTAGGAGCCAGCATGTGAATGAGAAACTCCCTTGTAGTTCATGGAGAGGAATGGGGATAATGAGCCCCTTCCTAACAGGCTTCGTGCCCACCTTTTGTTCCTTCAATTCAGTAGAAACTGCTGTCAAATGCTGCTCTTGCTTTCTGCTGTTTGTGTTTCACCTTTGAGTTTTGTCTTTGTCATGATCTCGCTTGTTCCCAACCATTCACAGAGCAGTTCTAGGGAAACAAAGCATTAAAAATGAGCAAAACAAAGAGTGGGGGGAAAAAAACCCAACCCTCTTCCTACAAGCCTTTGAGCTGTCAGGAAAAGCTGTAGCAGGGCTGTGTCTGCAGCAGAGCCCTCTTGGAGGGAATGTTTTCCATCCACGGTCCCAGTCCAAGTGACAAACAAGAGACACGATCCCGACTGCTTGGGAGGAGGCAGGGAACAAATCTCATGCCCCTCACACCGAGGAGAGCAGGAGCCCATGACTTGAGGCCCAGCTGGAGCATCCCCAGGGTTGCCTTGTTGATGAGGTTGCTTGTTCACACGGGCTGCTTTGTAGATCAAACTGCTTATCTGTGCTTTTAAAGGCTCAGCCCCTCGTGGCCTCTGCTTGCATCTCTGCTCAGCTTTCTTCTCTTTTGCTGTACCTGCTGCTGATGTGCTTTTGTGCCATCCCATCTTCCTCCCTGATCAAATGCCAGGGACACCTTCCTTTGGCAAATGACCTCCTGGAATCCTTTCTGCAGAACGCGTATCCTCTCTCTGACTTACTGGTATTGCTTTGCCATGGAATAAAAAAAGGAAAATATGTTCTGCTCAGCTTTTAAAGAGAAGCTTAATGGTTTCCAGAGAGCATGTGTCGATACCAGCCTTTCTGCTGGAGCAGGAGCTGGATCCTGTGGGGGCTGAGCCCCCTCAGAGACCTTCTGAGCTTGCTGTGCTCCCACTGAAACATTCTGTGGAGCTGTCTGGGGTTTGCTGGAGGCATCTGACAGGCACTGATAGCTGAGCTGTTGTTTAGGACTCTGGTGTAGACACTGTGTCTGGCACAAGGTTGTGTGAGTGATAGGGTGTGACCTGCCTTCCCCTCCTGGAGGGAGTGCTTTCCATGCAGGGATCCTTTCGGGTCTGCAGCCTGGAGCAGTGACTTGGATCAGAGGAGAAGTGCAGCGAGGAGGAGGAGGTTAATTTTCGTTGTGTGAGGAGCAGACCTTCCCTTCCAACAGCCCAGTGCACTGGGGGGAAACTGGCTGCAAACTGGCCGGCCTTGTGGCTTGCTCTGCTTCCAGGAGGGAAGGGGGGGAAGCAGCTCCCTCCCCTGACAGGGCCTGAGGAGCCCAGAGGGGCAGACTTGGCCCCCACGGGCAGCTTTGGCTGCTGTGATGCCTCCTCAGCACCTCTGTTTGCCTGACTCCTGCTCTTGAGAGCTGCTGACAGGTCTGTGCTCCGAAGGAAGCTCTGTGGTTTGCCTTTGGGACCGGTGGCAGACTCAGGGTCAAGGAGATGCAAAATCAGCACAATGAGAAGAGCAAGGAGAGCAGGGGGGAGGCTGCCCTTGCTTTGATCATTGGAAAGGTAAAGCAAAAATAGAGCTTAAAAGCCCAGCCAGGCAAAACAGGGCTGCAGTGGTGCTGATGGTTGTGTTCCCACAGGCTCCTTTCCTCCCCCACAGGGGTCAGCCCTGGATGTACAGGTTTCCTCTGCTGGACAATGGGAAGCTGCTTCTTTTAGTAACCCCCTTTTCAAAGGGCCTTGAGCCCAAAATGAGCTGCATCTCTTTAATTATTTATTGGTGTGGCTGATCTGGCAGCTGGGTCCTGCTCTCCCGTGTTCACTGGGGCTGGGCTTTTAATCCCTTTAAAGCCAGCGAGTGGGGAAGGGGAGGTTGGAGTCTGCTCCCCAGGGAAGGAGCTGGTCCGTGCCAGCCATTTATCCAGGCAGCACCGAGTGCTCGTGGAGAGGGTTTGAAATACGGTGGCTGCTCGTAATGAGCTGCTGGTGCCGGCGGATAAATCACCAGCACGATTTAATTATTTAATGCAGCCCAGTGCTGGGGATGCTGTTGCTTAATTGGAGGGGAATGCGATAGCCAGGAAGGAGTAGGGCTGAGGCCAAACCTGGCCCGGTGCAGTGGGGATGTGCTGGGTTCCTGCAGCGTTTTGGGAGCAGGGAGCTGGAGCAGAGGGGGCTGTGCTGCTTCAGTCCGCACGTATCTGGGGCACTGGCCTGTTAGTGGCTCCAAGGCCACCCAGAGCTTTTGGCTCTCTTGTCCCTTGGCTTTTTTGTGTTCCTGGTGTGCTCAGGTCTTGTCCCAGCCTCTAGTCTGGCTCAGCAGCCAAGTGCCGTGGTCCTGTGAGGTAGGTGGATCCCTTTCCGGCCTGATCCTGCTTCCCGCTGGCTGATCCCACCATGTCCTTGGGGTGGCACCTCAGGAGTCAGTGTCTGTGGGAGGTTGTGTGTGCCATGAGACCCTTCCTCCCGGGAGCGATCCTCAGCTGGCCCAGCGGCAGCACCGTTCTGCCGTGCCCATCTCTGCCCACCCCCTTCCAGTGGCACTTCAAGGGCTGGAAACTTGCTGGGCTCTGCTGTTTCCTCGTCCTCCCGGCAGCAGCAGCAGCGTGAGGAATTGAACCACAGCCCAGGAGACCAGCCGGCTTCACATGGTCGATGCCTCCAGCAAAGTCAAACCAGCCGCCGCTGCCGCCTGTCCTCTTTGTCCCCTTGAAGGAGGAATCCCCTCTCGAGACAGAGGAGCCTACATTGCCCGGGGCCTGGCCAGCTGCTGTGGCGGCTGCTGTGCTGCGGCTGACGGCTCTCCAGCTGCTTGGAGTCAGGCAAGGAGAATCCCAGAGCCTCTGGCAGGCTTGACCAGTTGTCAGCAGAGCCTCCTAAAAGTGTCTGGAGCTGCTAAAAATGCTGCCTGTGGCATTGGCTCTTGGTGTGTGGGGCGTAGCCATTCCCCACGAAGGGAGAGGGTGTGTGTTGGCCAGCCTTGGTCTGACAGCACAGATGCTGTGTCACCTGCTTCACCTCTCTTTTCCTTCATGGCCACTCTCATACATCCTATACATGTTCCTCACTTACAGAACTAGGTGTAAGAATCGTGGCTGTTGTCTTGCTGTTGCTGTTGTCTTCCCATCAGCTTTGTGTTTGTACTGAGACATTTCTGTGGGAGCCAAGAGCTTCTTCTCCTGCCTGCTCCGATGGGAGCACTGGTGGGCAAACCAGGCTGCCTCTTCCCCTGGATAGGCTGTGTTTTGCCACATCCCTGGGCTGAGGGATCCCTGCTGTGGTGGCCTGGCTGGTAGGAGTTTGAAGCAACAGGAGTCATGCTGGGAAGGTTGACTTGATGTACAGGCGTGGTGGTTTAACAGCATTGCTGCTAATCCTGGCTCCTAAGAGACACTTCAGGACAGTGATAAGAGCCTTGAGAAGGGCCTTTAAATCACATCATCAGCTGTGGGTGAGGATACATGGTGCTGTATCCTGTGGAGAATGCAAGACCCTCAAGATGCAGAGCCTGAGTTTTGTGTTGGAGGCTCCTGAACTGTGTAGCACTTCCCTCCTTCTCAGCCCTGTGTGCCCCTCAGCCAGGAGCTTGCTGTAGGTCTTCTCTGAGAGGTTTTGGAGCACAGTGCTCTTACAGCTTATGAAGGACTATGGGGGCAACTGGAGAGTCTGCCTCAGGCTGGTCTTGGTACTGGACTGATCTCCTGAGGGGAAGGATGGTTTTCCCAACCCCCCTGCATTTTGAGGAGGGTTGACACATCCCATTTCCACTTGCCAGCCCTGGAAAGAATGGTGTGGGCTTTAATGACTCCAGTGCAGGGAAGAGATGTCGCAGCTGAGGGACTGCTCTGGTTTATGCCACTGTGACCCCTCATCCTCTTGCTCTCTGTAGCCCATTGAAAAGCTGGTGGCTCTGCTGAACACCCTTGACAGATGGATTGATGAAACCCCGCCAGTGGATCAGCCTTCTCGCTTTGGGAACAAAGCCTTCAGGACCTGGTACGCCAAACTAGACCAGGTGAGTGTGTGTTTCCTGTGTGGTGGTACCTGCAGCTCCCACAGAAGGGTGGTGTGTCCAGCAGGGATGGTAGAATGGCTCCATCACTGCGTGGCAGCCAAGCAGCCTGTGGAGGAATTGCCCAGATAAGCTGTTAAGGATCCACCTCTTGATATGCATCACTTACCCCTGGCCTGGTGCTTGTCTTTTCCTCTTGTGAGAGCATATGGGCCCTGTAAATGCTCTTGGCTGGGTCTCCAAGTTCTGGATGAGCCTGGAGGGCTCTCCAAGCCCAAGGAATTCCTTTTCTTTTTAACTGCCCACTGTGTCACAAAATCAGAGAAGTGTTAGGGAAACTGCTCAGCTTCCTCCAGCTCAGAGCACTTACCCTGCACTGGGTGCTGGAGGTGGCACAGTCCCAGTCCCAGCAGCAGAGCCCTTGCAGCTGCTCTAGTGATGCTTTTGTCCTGGAGATGGCTCACTGGGTAACTGGGTCAGTGGACTTGGATGCTGAAGCTTTTCTGTCCTGCAGGATGCATGTGGCCTGGGTGGGTGTCAGGCCAAGTTTTCCCTGACTTTTTCCATCTCTGGAGATGACTTCTTCAACAGGAGGGTTTGCTCCTCTGTCGTGCTGGCTCTGGGCACTGCAGGAGAGCACCATTGCAGCTCCCCCACTGCAGCAGGGGCTGAGCACAGGGTGACTTGTCCCTGGGGACTGTGGCAAATCTGCACTCACTCAGGGAAGTCCTGTGTCTTTCAGGAAGCAGAAAAGTTGGTGGCAACAGTGATTCCCAAGCATTTGGCTGATGCTGCCCCAGAAGTGGCTGTGTACCTGAAGGAATCCGTGGGGAACTCCACCCGCATTGACTATGGCACAGGTACCTGGGCTTGCACACTGGCCAAGGCTGGGCTAGCTGGGAAGGGACCCTTTGGAGCCTGGTGCTGCATTAATTTAAATGTTATTACCACTTTTTTTAGTTCCAGCTTGAAACAAACACCTTCCTTCTGGGCCCCCTCACCCCTCTGTCCTGTGTGGGCTGTGACTGAGAGCTGGGGCTGGGAGCTGTGCTAGAGCCTTTCACATCTCACTGGAGGAAATGGGAACCAAGCTGTTCTGGGAATAGCTGTAGAAACTGCTTCACTGCATGCAGGTGTCCTGCAGTAGGCAGTTTTAAAGGGATAAAATATAATTACTTGATTTGGAACTAGAGTGAGAACCGAGTTCATGTTCAGTGGGAGGTGTCCTGAGCTCTGGTGCTCCCTAGAAGTGACATTGCTGCTTACAGAGGGACTTTGAAATCTGAAGGTAGAAACATTTTGCACCTAAGGAGGTGGTGAATTGCAGGTTGAAGTAACCACACTGGCTTCAGTGAGACATAAGTACAGAATTGTCTACACACTCTGCTCCTCTCTCTGGAGGACAGCTGTGCCCTCACCAAGAGGCAGGAGAGTAGGATGCTGTGGGTGCAAGGAAACTTGGGCAGGGAGAGGAAGAGGAGGCTGTGGGTAAAACGCTGAAGAGCTGGAGTGCTGTGCTGGCTGCGGCTCACTGGCACCAGGGGGAGATGTTGTCCTTGGAAAGGGACTTGCTGGATGGGGTTTGGTCAGCTCAGAAGGAAATTCAGCCTCTTCTCCCCTCCTGTGTGTCCCAAACCAGAGGCCTGTGTCCTTGCTCATAGTGACCAGACTGTAGGTGCATTTTGTTCCTACACTGGGAGCTGCACCTGCCCATAGTGTGGAGCTGCTGATCTTGTACTCTCCCTTCTTCCGTGATCCCTTCCACTAAAAGACATTTCTGGGGTTGCTGGCTGTTTCTTTTCCTTGGTGGTTGTTTCTTTTCCTTACTGTTAGCTGGAGGACCAAGCTGCAGGGGCCCAGCCCAAGATCCCAGTACCTTCTGGGACAGACTGTTCCTGGCAGTGTCATGGGATCTGCATTCTTCTGACACAGAGATATTTTTGAAGTGGGAGGAAATCTGTTTACTTGCAGATGTGAGGTTCTCTTGCATCCCCTGAGCAGATGACTCTGTGGTGCTCCACTTCCCCTGCTGTGCCAAGCTCCTGGGAAAGTCCCTGCCTTGCTCCCAGCATGTCCAGTGTTGGAGCTGTTTTTCCTTAAGAATCTTTTCTCAAAGTGAATAATCAACTCATGAATGTCTAGAAGGTATAATTTGGGTGGGTGCTGTGTGAGGGTGAAACACTGTCAGCTTATGGCATTCATAGTGACAACAGGGTTGAGAGGGGACTGTGACTGCTGTGATTTCTGAAGAGCTGTTGTGGTGCCCACAGAAAGGTTGTCCTGAGGGCCAGAGACAGCAGTGTCATGTCTCTTCATGTCTTTTCACTCCAGGGCACGAAGCTGCATTTGCAGCCTTTCTCTGCTGCCTCTGCAAAATTGGTGTGCTCAGAGTGGACGACCAGATGGCCATCGTCTTCAAAGTGTTTAACAGGTGAGGTAATGGAAGGAGAAGGGCTGGAAGTATTGGGCTGTTTGGGGGAAAGGGCAGAGTGGGAAAGCTGAAGCCAATTTTAGACAAAATTATGAGCAGATGTACTTTTTAATGGACTGTACACTGACCCATTATAACTATCTCCAAAATAGATGATGGCCCCTTGTCTATCAGAGGCTGAGTGTCCTTCTGGAAAGTTACTTTAGTTGAGCACAAGTTACTGAGCTCTCTGGGTGAAGCTCCGTGTTTTGTGATAGGCAGGAATATCTGATCAGAGGATTAACATTTCTTCAGGCATCAAAAATAAAAAATCCATGCAACTAGCAGGCTTCCACTGCTCCTCTGGATGTATTTCCAGCCCAGGAGGCAAAGTTGGTAGTGATGAAACTAGTGGATTGGGTGTTTGGAGTCCAGAGATCTAATCCCAGCTGTATCACTGTTTGGTGGCATGGAAACAATTTCCTTCAACAGCACTTTAATTTTCCACCTGAAAAGTAGAAGTAGCAATTGCTGTAAGGTGGAAAACTTTCTGAGCTCTTTTGGAAGTTGTTGAAGGAGAGTGAACTGTCAGTGTTTTCAAATTACAGTGGGAATGGGGAAAGATCTGCATCAACATAAGACACTGCAGGTGAAATAAACCCCTGCCACTGGATTTCTCTGTGAATTTGGTGTCAGGTACCATCAGGCTGCTTCCTATGGCAAAGGAGCTGAATATATATTGTATGTACTGTGCTGTATGTGGAGGTCCTGCTTACAAAGGATAAAGCTGTGTCCTTTTCCAGACTGGTTGTTCTTCTTATGTAAGTCAAAGGCAGAAGAAGGCTTTGTCTTAACCCTTCTCCTCTCTTTGGTCTCAGGTACCTGGAAGTGATGCGAAAACTTCAGAAGACCTACAGGATGGAACCTGCTGGCAGCCAGGGTGTGTGGGGCTTGGATGACTTCCAGTTCCTGCCTTTCATATGGGGCAGTTCCCAGCTGATAGGTACTAATACAGATCTTCTTCTCGTGTCCCAGCCTGCCCTCTGCCCCATCTGTCTAGGCTGCAGAGATGATGGGACTTGGGGCTGACTTCTAAATTCAAATCTGTCAAATTTGTGCATATTACAGCAGAAGAGTTTTGGGCTTGGTTTTTTTTTTTTCCCCCCTCAGCTTTTCAAATAAAGCAGGTTGCTTAGGTTGGGAGGTGGAAGTGTTCCTTGTACAGTACATTTGTCTTTATTGCAATGACTACAAGCTTTTTAAAAGGAGAGTCTCGGGTTTGGTGCTAGAAAATGCATTTTCTGCCCTGGGGAGTTTTCTCCCTGCAGAGGCACTGAAGTGGGAGACGAGATAGAAGGGAGCAGCTCTGTGCTGACTTTTGAAGAGCTCTGATGGGAAGATCGTGTTTCTGGAAGAGGGGCAGGACAGCACCTGATTGAACTTGGTCTCAGAAGGGGGCTGCCTTACAGGTTGCTTCCTGTTGTCTCTTACTCTTTTTAGACCATCCAAGTCTGGAGCCTCGGCACTTCGTTGATGAGAAGGTGGTAAACGAGAACCATAAGGACTTCATGTTCCTGGAGTGCATCCTCTTCATTACAGAGGTGAGGAGTGGAAGGTTTGTCCCACAGGGACGTTCTCTTGGCATCAGATACTTGGCTCTGGCTGTGGTTTTCTGTTCCTCCTTTGCTGCTTTGTTTGCTGTTGTGGAACTGTGCAGATGAACTGTTGTTGCATGTCTGAGGTGCTCTCCTTGAATGAGTTGAGACAGGGATGTTGAGAGGAAAGTCTAATTAAGCTGGATGGGCTGTGGATGGTAGTTGAAGAGAGCTGTAACAAGAGCAAACAAATAACCTTGGATCAGTCAGTGGGAACTTGGATGGAGAAGACTGGTTCCTGCAGATACTGTAGGAAGATGAAGTAGGAGCTGCAAATTGACTGGGCTTGCCAAGACAACCTCCCTTCCCTCCAGCCCTTGGGTGCTGCTTGGCAGCCCTGGGCCACCCCTTGCTTAGGGCATGCTCCCAAACTTCTGTGCTGCTCCTTCTCCTCCAGGTTCTACCAAAAGCCCATTAAATGCACCTTATTTGCAACTGACCTAGAGCAGGGAGTGTGCTGAGACTCACCCAGCTGGCAGCGCTCTCAGGACTGGGGATCCTCAGCTTGTTGCCAGCCACGGGCAGTGTCTCAGTGAGGGAGCTCAGGGCTTTCTGCCCTCAGCATCTGTGGAGGATCCAGCCCTGTTTCTCCCGGCTCCCTCACAGTCTGGAGAGGGAGAGCAAGAACTACCCGCTCTCTTGTGGTGAGGGATTTCTTGTCTCTGGCAAGAGGGAGTTGATGGGATTAATTTTGAAGGACAGAGTGCGGTTCTTCCCCTTTGTTCTGTTCACTTTCCCCCCTCCTTGCCTCTCTAATTTAGTGATTAGATGAGAAGGGAGGTTACAGACTGTGAACTTAGCCTTTCATGTAGGAAATCTTCATAGGAGCCTTTGGCCCAAACCCCAGGAGGTGCTGTGTCAAGTCCTGCTGAATCTGGTAGGGTTTGTTGGTACTCAGCACCTCACAGGGTTTAACCCTTAATGCCAAGATAAATCATGCCACGGGTAGTAAAGAGGTGCTGGTGGAAGAGATCAAGATGAGGACAGGAAAGCAGGAGCCAAGATGGTCCAAGATTTATTTTAGTTTGGGCCTCTAATATCCAGATAGTGCACTGACCTGTTAGAAACAGAAAAACACGTCTTTTGACATGTGTGTAGAAAATTCTGCAGCGCCCAGATGACAGGTGAAGTTTAAAATACCCAACACCATCCTGCTGCTTCAGGTCATGCTGCTTCTGCCTGCAGAGAGTCAGCTTTTTAGCAGGCTTTTAAAATAAGTGATTTGAGTTCCTTTTTCTGCACATTTGTCAGGAATCATGGAATTCAGTGTTTCTGCCGAGTTCCTCAGTGCCACCTGGTGGCAAGGAGCCCTCCTCTCGGGCCTCCTGCCGTGAGCCTTAAGGGACAGCAACAACCTGCATTACCAAATGCATGGTATGTTCAGTCCACCTCCATGCAGGCACTGGTTCCTTTTTATAAAGATTTTGCTTTTAAAATCTGGTTTTTTTCCCCTCCCAAGTGCCCAGGAAAGCTGTAACTGCCACTAGAGGGGGTGAGGCAGCCTCAGCACCCTCCCAACGCTTTCTCTCCAAAATCAACAACAAAACATAATAGCAGGGAAAAAAGATAGAAGGAATTAAAGACTTTAATAAATGAACGATATTATTTTCTTCTGAGCTTGTCAGCTGGAAACAGCTCTCCTTTAAAGGTGTTAAGCACATAGCAAACACCACAGCAGTTCCTGTAGTAGGTCTGGTATGTCTTGCTGACATGAGAGCAGGTTTTGTTTCAGCAGGCTACAACCGAGGTAGGTTGTTTTCTGTCAACTGAGAGAATATTCTCTTGAGCAGATATTGTTCTCAGCCCCTGTTGTGGTGTTTGCCACGTGTGTATTTAAACCTCAGGCTCTTAAAGCAGCAGCAAGATGATGTCCAGGCTGATCCCACCACGGCATCCTCCCCACAGCTGCGCTCAGGCAGTGAGCCTTGCATGAGCTGGCCTGATGTTGGGAAATCTGTGGGGTGGGTTTGGACCTGAACACGTGGTTCTGGAACAGGGTGAGGTTTGCAGAGCTGGCTGGGACTCAAGCTGTTCCCCTGCTGCTGCCTTTGCCTGTCAAAGTGTGCTGTGGGGTGTATGTGGCACCTGCAGGTGTGAGGATGAGGCGCATTTGGAGCATCTCTGCCCAGGGGCTGTGGAGGGCAGCGATGCAGGGCTGCCTGTGTGTGTGCAGATGAGGGGTGCTGGGTGCCCCCCAGCTGTTGTGGGCGTTCAGTGCACTCGCCCCAGATGCTCCTCCGAGAGCTCAGGGCAGGCAGCAGGAATTTCAGCTTCAATCTGGCTTCTAAATTTGGAGGTTTGGGAAGGGAGGGCTCGGGTTTCTGCTGGAAGGGAAGGAGCTGACAGGAAAGCACGGCCTCAGCCGTCCCCCTCCCCCCTGCACTGACAGAGGAACCATTTACAAAAGGCCGATTCTCTTGGGAACCGAGAGGCAGGAACGCCGCGTCTGTGAGTAATTTCCTGCTCAATATGGCTGCTCTGACTCACTCTGTTCCCCTGGGGTCACTGCGGGACTGCAGCGCTCTCGCTGCCTCTCGCTCTCCCCCCCAGCTCTCCCTCTTCGCCCTTTGTGGCTGGAAGGAGATGGATTTTTTTTGTTCCCCCTCTCAACCCTCTTATTTTTCCCTCCCCAGTGTGAAGCCATAGCAAAGCCATCCCTCTCCAGGTGCCCTGGGTGAGGAGGGCCACAGTGGTGGCCGTGCCAGCCCTGCCCGCCTCCTCCACACTCTGTCACGCTCACTCCAGCTTGGGAAGGGAGAGAAGCAAAGCCTGGTGGTGGTGGCTGGTGCAAACTGTGCCCCTCTGAAGGGTGGTGATGCCAGGAGAAGGTTTGGCATCAAAATTCATGCAGCCAAAGCTCCTGTGCGGGGAGGAGGTTCTTTGAGGGAGCCGCCTGGCACAGAGCTCCCTGGCTTTGGGTGCCTGCTGGTGCCGAACCTCGGCGCTGGATAACGCGCCGGCGCTGTCGGTGAGCGCCGTGCTTTGTGTGCTTACACGTTTCATCCTGTACCCCCGAGGAAAGCGTGTGGTGTAGGGGAGCAGGAATGGCCAAGCGGCTCATCCATCATCCCCCGGCTCCTGGGAACCACCGAGGGGAAGCGGAGGTGCATCCACGCCCTCCCAGCACTGGGCAGAGCTACAGACCCGCTTCCCCCGCTGCTCCCACCCCAAGGTCAGCGGGTGTGAAACATGTCATAAGAAGTGGGGGGTTTTTTTGGATCCCCCCACCCTTTCCCTCTCTTTCTTTCTCTGCCTCAGGCTGGTGCCACACAGGCATTGCAGAAATTTCCCAGAGCAGATTGATTGGCTCTGCTTGCTTTTACAGAGACGTTCTTTTGGAGGCTCTTTTCCCACCCTCTCTCCCGGCCTGTGCGTGCATGGAGGGAAGGGGTTAGTTGTTCAAACCCCAAGTCGTGAACGAGAGTCCAAGAGATTCCTCTCTCCCCACGCTCCTTTTTAGCGTGAGCTTCGGCCTTGTGGTTTCTGATGTCATGGGAACTTCGCTCAGTCAGAGTGGCTGTGTTGTATTTCTTTTTCTCCCCGAGGGTCTGTTTTTGTTCATGGAGAAGAAGGGGAGACAACTACCCAGGGAATCTACATGCAACTGTCCCTGATTGCAGCTTCACTCCCTGCCCTCTCTTCTCCAAACTGCTCACCCTGGGAGGAGAAACACTGGAGTATGAAAAAAAATAAAAATAGAAATATGTAAAGCATTTGCTGCAAGGCAGCAGCTCGCAGCTCTGGAGCTGGTTTGGAGAGCGGGACTGGAGTGTGTCCCCTCTGCTCCTGCCTTCCCCAGAGCCCTCCTTAGCTGGAGGCAGGTGTGGAGTGGGCTGTGGACACAGAGCTGCTGCCAACCTGCACTGCCCTCTGTATTCAGGGAAGGCAGCGCGGTTGTCACTGCTGCTTGTTGTTGATCTGAATGGGGAATGAGTCATTTTCTTGGAAAGCCCAGCAGAGCTGCACTGGGAGGTTTCTGGGTAGAATAGGAACAGCGTTGAGCCAAGCTCTACTGGAGGGGAGAACGGGACTTATGTGGGGCTTTTTTAATGCAGTCATTAAAAGGGAGGTGTGCAGGGGGACCTCTGATTAGGAAAGCGTGGCAGGAAAAGGCTTAATTTTATCAGGAAAGGAGGGGAACTGGATTGCCACGGCTTCATGTGATGTGGCCGCAGCGGGAGGGAGCGCGGAGGGAGGGAGGGAGGGAAGTGGCAGTGAGGTGGCTGGTGCGTGGGTCACAGGGCTTGGTGGGAATGTTTGCTTGGAGAGAGTGTGAGCGTGAGTCACTGCTGGTGCACGAGCTTCCTGGCTGGCCCGGCTCCCTCAGCCCTGCGCTCGGGTCTCTTTCAGATGAAGACGGGCCCCTTTGCCGAGCACTCCAACCAGCTCTGGAACATCAGCGCCGTGCCCTCCTGGTCCAAGGTCAACCAGGGCCTCATCCGCATGTACAAGGCAGAGGTGAGCACTGTGAGCAGGGAGAGGCTGATGGGCCTCCTCCCCTCCACGGCACTGTGGGTCAGCTCTTGTTCTGCTCCTTGGTGTAGGGACCCTGTCACAGTCATTGACTGCCCCTTGCTCACTGAGCCCTTGGACAGTTCAGGTGCTGCTGGCTAGAAGGAAGCTCCTGCCTGCCTAGTGTTTGCCCCAAAACTAATCCCAAAATGGCCATTCCTTGCAGACATGACTTTTGCCATTTCTTGTCTTCCCATAGTGCAGGTTTCAGGCCTACAAATTAGGGCTGATGTCTTGACCTCCTTATCTGTCTGGTCCCCCCACTATTTTACCAGCTGGAAGAGACTTAGTTAAAATTATCATCCCGTGTTTTAAGGGCCCCAGAGCAGGCTGAATGCTTGCTACTGATCTCCCCTTGCTACGTGTCCTGTCCGTGGCCACAGCCACCTCCCTGGTTTGGCAGCCCTCTGCCCACCAGCACTGCTGGCACTGCCCTAGACTTTCCTGGTGAACCCCTGACCTGGGGAACCAGGCAGTTTTGGCTCTCCCTTATCTATCCTTCCTGCTCGAGCTAACCCTGAGCTCGAGGAAGCAGGACAGGAACCACCACATCTGGGCCTCCGGAGGGAACATCTCTTGCTGGGCAGGATGGGACAGTGCTGGCTCTGCAGGACACACTGGCTGTGCCAAGGGCGCTGAAGGAGCAGAGATGGTGCAACTCCCTGGTGCACCCAGTGGTGCCTGAATGAGTTAATCCCACCCCTTGTGGTCTGTGCTGGTGACAGATCTCTGCTCCTGTTGCTGGGACACGGGGCTGAGGCTCAGGGACAGCTCTGCTCAGGCCCAGCGCACAAAGGGGTTAAACTGTGCCGAACTGCCGCTCCCTCCCCCAGCCCTTCCTCTGCACTGCACATCCTGTGTTTAGGTTCCAGGCCACATACCTCTCTAATCTGTGAGGTGTCACTCCCAGGCCCGCTGGCTCCTTCCGCCCCCAGCTCAGCTTTCCTCCCAGCCTCCAAAGAGGAGAAGCGGAGCTGGGGGTCGACCCCCTTGGCTGGCTGCTCCTTGGAGGGCTGCCCCGGGCTGCTCCTCAGAGGGGGAGGTGCCCCCGGGCTGCCCCTCTGAGGCTGCCCCTGTTCACAGCTCCCTCACAAGGGCTGGAGACACTGCCTGCTGGGAAACCCTGAGCTGGAGGCTCTGTTGTGAGAGCTGGGGGGTCTGAAGGGAAGACCCTGTGAGTGCTGTTAAAGTGAAACATGAGTCCCCTAAATCCTAGAGCATCAGTGTGGTTTGCTCCTGCCTCGGCAGCCCTGCCATGGTCCTTCCTTTCCTTTGGATCAATTCCTTTGCACAGCTCTCTGGATACTCCCCTGGCATCCCACATGCCCCAGGATGTTCAGGTGCTCCTACCTGGTGCCCCACATGCCCTTTGCCATGTGGTGGCTGCCACCTGTACATGACTGGAGGAACTTAGCAGTGGTGTGCCCACGGTGCAATGTTCATGTCTACTGATGTCTTGGGGCCACTCTGTGCTGGCATATCTATCTACCTGTGCCCTGGCTGGGGACAGCACAGCCTGGGGATCCTCTGAAGACTGGGAGATACTTTGGCTCTTCTAAGTGCACCCAAGGCGTGGCCTTTTCTGGAGGCCTTGATCTGTTTTGAGTAGCAGGTGACATTCTGCATGAAAATGCTGGATCCAGTAGTGGTGGGTTTCTAGAAATATCTCCAGATGTGGCTGTGTCAAGGAGAGAATGCAAAAACTGCCAGGAAGGGTAATGACACAAATTTAGGCTAAGGTGTAAAAAACATTGAGTCAACCAAAGAGCTTTAAATTTATTTTTTTCCTCAAGGAATATTTGACCAGTCCTAAGAACACATGATTCTTGTGCAGCAGTGTCTTCTCCTGGCACTGCGTGGTGCCTGTGTTCACCTGGATGGGCAGAGGAGAGGGGAGACCCTGCTGTGAGGGGTCCTCACTGGTTCTTTATATATAGATATAATATATCTTTACATATAATCTGCTCTGGGGAGTCTCCCACCCCACTGCTGGCTCAGCCAGTTCCTGCCTGGCTTAGCTGAGAGGAGTGTGGATGTGGATGTGGACATGGCAGCATGGCTGGGCAGGGCTTTCAGTTATGGTGTGCCTGGCCATGCAGGTTACACCAGCATTTACAGCTGGAGGATCCCTTTGGCTGATTTTCTGGGAATCACACACACAAGGTTCAGGAGTCACTGAACCTTCATCCTTTGGGTGTTTCAGGCTGGGCACTCAGTCACTACTGGAGGTCTGGTCTATTTGCTGCTGGCTCCCAGTGCATTTCTGCTCACTGTGCCCAGCTCTGTAGCCTTCACCAGTACAGTCTTTCTCCAATTAGCCACTGCCAGCATTAGCAGAAGGGAAGTCAGCAATAGCCCCTGAGTGCTGACATGAATCTTAGTCCAGCTCAAGGCAGGCAGCTTCTGTAGCAGAGCCTGGAGTGTGTGATGGCAAAGAGAAGGAAGGTTTGGGGTTGCGGTGTTGCTTTGTCTGACTGGCAAAAATGTCCTTTTATTTATTTTCCCCTCCCTTCTCCCTGCCCCTCTGATGCCCTGTTGTAATGAGATCAGGTGAAATCAGACACTCAGGTGGAGGCTCCAGCTCTGTAACACGTCTGGGCTGGCTGGGAAGCGCCGGGTGCTGGACGGTGCTGACCGTGACAGGGTTTGAGTGGAGGCACAGCACAGCCAAGGGGTCACTGGCTGGAAGCAGAGCAGGAAAAATCAAATGCTCACTCACAACCTCCTCTCACTTGGTGGGAGTGGGGCAGCCCCAGACTTGGTTCATTTAAAAAGCTTTGTCTCTCCTCTGTCTCCTCTGTGGAATGACTTCAACCAGTGACAGAAAGCTCAGGTGTGTCCATGTGGCTGGGAGCTCTGGTCTGGATCCAGGCACTCCAGGGTGCATGGGCAGTAGACTGAAGACAACATATCTTCAGCTCTGTGTGTTTATGAAATCCCAAATGTGTCTATTTATAATATAATGGGTGAAGATGTGTTCTCTTGGAAGTCCAAGGGCTTTTCTTATTCTCTCCATCAAAGGCAAGTGAAGAAGTCGACAGAAAAGAGTGTGGTTAAAGCAGCAGCCTTGATGTTTTTCCCCTGAGCCTGCTTTTGAGTCTCCTGACCTTTCCTTCTCTGCAGTCAGTCGGGAAATACTTTCCATTGTAACTAATCTAGTCCCAGTTCCATCTTTAAAGGTTGGACTTGGTGTGTGAATCTGCTCCTCAGTTGAGTCCCAAGCAGACCTTCAGCATGATCAAGATGATGGCAAGAAGAAATAAGCTTGTCCCCTCCACTGAGCTAGTGTTGGGTACATCAGTTTCACTCACATGTGATGCAAGGAGGGTCCTGTCTCTTGGTACCTCTAATAATCCAGTAAATTTGTGTTAGTTCTGCTGGATACAGAAGGAAAAGTTTCTTTGCTCCTCTCTTCTTGGGCTGGTGATGTGTTAAGTGGAATGGATACCCCTTCTTCCCACTGGTAGTTAAGTCTCTTCATCTGGAGCCCAAACCAGTCTGGTCTTCCATGGGATTCCTTGGATCTAATTGGGCTGACATTTCTAGCTGTCAGCATCTCCGGTGTTCATTTCTCTCTGCTCTTCCCTCACGTCACTGTTATCCAGTGCTGCTTCCTCTGAGGATTTGTCTAAGTGGTTGTGTGGAGAGATGGCAGCATCTCTGAGCATTAGGAAGCTTTGAAGGTGACGTGCCCTGATGGTCACAGGACTTATTTCTCCTTGGTGCCTTGCCATGGAGGTTTGTGGTTTTCTGCCTGGCTATTATTCCCCAGGAGTGGATGCAGCCATGCTGTACCTTCACTACTTCCAAACTTGTTTTGGATCCAGTGTGCTTGTGCTTGGAACCAATTGTCTGACCTCTGGCTCTGAAGGGATTACTGTAGGCCTAGGTGTCTGAGCACAAATCCTCCTGCTTGCCTGTGGGCTGGGTACCTGTGCCTGAGTCCTGCCTTGGAGGAAGAGCTGTCTGCAGCACACTCCTCCTCGCCAGCCCCAGAGCTGGGGTATCCCCTGCTGCAGCGAGTCCAGCTTGTCCCCATGGAGAGCACAAGGCTCCTTCCTATGGACAGTTGTAACTACACCATGGCTCCCTTTGGTAGGAAGGAACTGTCCTTCTAAAAAGTGCCTGGAGGAAAGAGTTGTGCATTTTGTCCCAAAGATCTGCCTGGGAGGCCACTGACTGTAGGCAGGGGCCAGTGTGGCCATGACACCCTCCTGCTGCTGTGTCTGCAGCCTGTGGGGAGCTGGGCAGCATCCTGCCCACCTGGCTCTCTGTGCCAAGGAATTGCTGGGACTAGATGGATTCCTCTTAGCTGGTATCTGCTGGGCTTTGGTTGTACATACTCCATGTCTCCTGTGGAATGAGAGTCCCATCAGCAGATCTGTTCTCAGCTGGGTGCAGGGAAAAGCCTCTTTTCCCAGACACTGCGAATTTGGGGTTCTCTTCTCCTCTTCATATCATGCTGTCTAGGGAGGGAAGCACTTGCCCCTCTGCCTGTAGCAAAGAGGTGGCCACCACCTCACCAGCCCTGGTAATGAGTCCCCATTGCAGTGCAGGGGGGTGTCTGTGGCCCCTGTTCAGCACAACAAAGGTGGGTGACGCCAGTGCAGGCACAGCTGCGGGGCTGGCAAACACGCACTGCTGAGCTCTGTGTGATGGAGGTGAGTCTGCCCTGTGCCCTTGCTGAGCTTTGGGCACTCTGAGTCTGCAGTGACTCAAAACTCAGAGTTCTGAGTGGCTCTGGTAGGCAAGCACTGGCAGACTCACAGTCCTGACCTTCCTGCCATTGGGATGGGGAGTGGAAGGGCCTGTGCCTTCACAGCCTGACTCACCCTGCACAGAGGAAGAAGCAGCTCCAAGCTAAGCTGCCTTGTAGTGGATGTATATAACTGATCTCTGATCCATTACTCTTCAGTGGTGGGTGGGAATTTCAGGAGTGAGGGGTTGTTGAGAATAGGATTATGTCTTAAACTATGGCAGCAAAATCACTGGTTCTTGTCCATCAAAGACCTGAGAGTCTGGAATGCGGTTTGGGCAGTGCCTTGCGGCTGCAGGATGGTGCCTAAAACCTGGAGTGTGAGCACTGGCCTGGGGAGGGAAAGTCTCTTCCCTGGAGGGTTCTGCAGTTCTCAGTGTTTGTAGGGTGAAGCTCTTCAAAGAGATCAGCTCGAGCAAGGAGAGTGGTGAGAGAGAAAGCTGCTGACATAGACATGCTGCTTCTGCTCATGCTCCAGGCCTGAATGTCAGTAAGCAAAAGGCTGAAGGGAAGGGGATGGGGTTATGAAGTGTTACTGGCCTGAGGAGCCTGATAGGAATGTGGGGGGAGACATGGAACTAATCCCTCTGCCTTCGGCTGAGCTGCCCTGAGCTCACTGCCTCCTGACCCTGCAGGCAGGATGTAGCTCTGGCTGCCTGTGTAAGGTGGAAATGTCTCCTGAATTCACCTCTCTTTATCTCCCCTCCTGCAGTGCCTGGAGAAGTTTCCTGTGATCCAGCACTTTAAGTTCGGCAGCCTGCTCCCCATCCAGCCTGTGACATCCTAAGGAAGCCGCGGGAGGAGCCGGAGCAGCGGAGGCACAGTGCGGCGCTCTTCCTCCTCCCCTCACCCCCTCCTCATCGCCCTGCCCATCCATTCCTGCACATCCTCATCGGCAACCACAGATCCAAAGCACTCGCTGGCCTCGCACGGGAGACAGGATGGACCTGGAGCAGCTCCCCCTGCACGTCCTCACCACGGAGATGTCCCGCCCGCGGCCAGGCCAGGGCCGTGTTTATCCACAGCTGCCGTGTGCGGCTCCAGGCATGGGAACGGGTTTGGGTAGGGGCTGCTTTGCAGCAAAGGCCCTCTGCTTCCCTTCCCAGGAGGAAGGGGTGTGGAGGGGAGGAAGGCACGTGTGGGTGTGTTGGGCGGTGGTAACTGCGATTTCCCTTTTGAATTTCATTGGAGTTTCCTGTTGCTGTTTGCTTTGGGAAACCACCACACGGGGCGAGGTGTGAGCCTGTGCGTGTCTGTAGGCAGCCAGCTCTCCCTGCTCAGGAGGTCTGGAATGGGTGAAGGGGGTTGTAGGGAATGTCTGTGTGTTGTTGGAAGCCCAGGGTGCCATCTCTCCCTTTTCTGGGTAAGGAAAGCCCCCTCCCTCTGTCTCTTCTGCAAGATTCCCTTTCTTTCCCACTAGCACCTCTTCTCTTAGGTGAAGCTGGGAACCTTCTGGGCTGTGGCTCTGGAGCCAGAGACAAGGTCCCTGGAGGGACCTGGCTCTGTGGGAACAGCTATGCAAAGACACTGCTCAGGCTCCCTCTTAACGGGTACAAACCCTGACACGTTCACACACATCCACGGCTGGGTCCAACCTGCCCTCTGCACTCCCCATGCTTTGCTGCCCCAGGGCTGGGCTGGCCTCAGTGGCACAAGGTGACCGTGTTTGCTCCTGCTTGGTCATAAATTGTAGTGACAGCCCCATAGCAAAGGGATTTCCCCATGGAGCAGCATGATCCCAGCTCTTTGAGGGAGACATCCTTGGAGCACAGGCAGCATGAGAGGGCAGCATGTGGCTTTACATGCATTTATATCCCCATGCTGGAAACAAAAAGCAAAATAGCCCAGGGCAGCAGGTTATACCTGGAGAAAGCTCTTTTCCTTTGTCATTCCCTGCTGGTGTTGCTGTGCTGGACCTCAGGCAGAGGGACCAGACTTCCAGTACACTTTCCACTTCCAGCAGCATCTTGAAGGCAGGTGGTCTGGATCACACCAGCAGCATCACTGGAGGGGAGAAATGGCTGGTGCTGTGTTTGAGATGAGCTGTTGTATCCACAGGTCTTGACCAAGGTGGTCCACAGCTTTGCAGCTGGAGAGGAGATGCTTCTTCTTGGGCTTTCTGGGCTGGGTGTGGGGCGACAGGGCTCTGGTCTGGTGTTTGCTGAGGATCAGGAGCAGCAGGGATCCTTCCTCTGGCACTCCTGCAGATCATGGAGGGGGCAGTGGGGCTGCTCAGTGCCAGACTGCTCAGCTTTTGCTGCTGCTTTACTGCTGGGGAGGGGGAGAGAAACCTGCTTGTGATTTTTTTTTAATTATTATTTTATTTTTATTTTTTCATTATTTTTACCAGAACCTACTCACTCCCTCTCGTAAAGGTTCTCACAGGCGCTCAGGGGAGGGAGAGCAAGAAAAGAGTCTAAATTAGGAGGCAGTGAAGTGTCCACAGAGCTGAAGTAGAGCTTTCTGGCACTGCTGCTGTCCTGACTGCTCCTGGCTTGGCCCTGGCAGGGGGTGGGGGACAAAGGGCTTTTGACCTGCCTGAAACAACTTATAAACTTGTATTTTAAATGAAAATGGAAGACTGGGATTAAGTCTATTTTACTTCTGAATGAGATGTGTTTTGTCTTGGCTTTCCAAATGGATCCACTCCTGGAATGATGGTGGAGACCCCTGTGCTTGCTGGGGCTTGATGAGTCCATCTCCAGCAGAGCAGCCTGTGCCTGGCATGGAGACCCTCAGTGTCTCCACCCGTGTCCCCTCACATTGCTGTGTGGCTTTTGGCAAGTGTCCCCATGCTTTAAATGGCTGTGTGGCTGTGCAGCATCTGGCCAGCAATGGCTGAACAAAAGCCTCTGGTCTCCCAAGTCTGCCCAAGGGTCGGGAATGCATCTCTCCTGGTCATCTCGTGGAAATGGGGCTTCCATGCAAAAGGATGGGTGGAAATGTTGACATCCGTGCATGGGAGGGACATCCAGAATGTGGAATACAGCACCAAAGAATGGTGGAGAGATGCTTCCTTCTCCTGCAGCTGCAGCCACTGCTCCCTGGGGATGCTGTCCCTGGGCTTGGGACCTGCGGAGGAGGTGGGAGGAGGCTCGTGCAGAGCTGTGTTTGTTGCTTGCCTGAGTCTGCACATTAGTCCTGCTGGGTATTTTGGGACTTCAAGCAGCTAACTCTTATTTGAGTCTTATCAGCCCGCTTGGGATGTGCCCCTGTCACGTGGCAGCCACCTGCTTGCCTCCCTCTGACTCCCACAGCGCCCGTCACGGCTTCTCGGGGCTCCGCTCCTCTCCTGGCACATCCACACGTGTGGCACCACCCAGGGCTGCTCCGTGTCCAAAGCAGCACTTCCCACCTCCTCCCGCACTGTAGTTTGAATTAAAGTCTCTGTGTTTTGCACCAGTGACTGTGTTGGTCTCTCTCAGACTGGGGTTTGCTCCCACTTTGGGAGTAGAGCCAGTGAAGCCGAAGGCCGGAGCCCTCGGCACAAGGAAGAGGCACTTGCTGTGTTGGTGGTTGATCTTTTGCTTGCACCAAAATGGACTCGTTATTTACTGCATGATCAAGTGCATCCAGTCTTTGTGTCCTTCCTGGGTGTCTCTCTGTTGTGTTGTATGTTTTTATTTATTAACTTTTTTGCTGTGCCCACCCCCCTCCCGGCTGGGATTTGGCAGGTAGGTGATGTGTGAATCCTGATCCCAGGCCAGCAAATACTTCTTGAAGATCAGAGACTCTCATGACCAAAGGATGTTTGAGCCTTGTTTCTGAGGCAGGGTGAGAACTGGAACCTTTTTCTTCAGATGTTTTTCGTGTCCTGCTGTAGGAGCTGACTCAGGACTTCCAGCATCAGTTTAGTTCAGCAGCTTTGTTGGATTTATATTATACCTGGATTAAATTAAACCTGGACCTTCTCACGAGTGGTTGGAGGTAGGGTAGCTGTGCTGAGCAAAGGCTTGTTTCCTTGTCTCTGGGTTACATTGTCTCCATCAACATGGGCCAGCTGCATGTTGCTAAAAGCGGCAGTAGCGTGGAGGGATGGATGGTGAGCAGAAATGTCATCTTGGATCACAAATGTTTTCTTTGAAGGCGCTTGAATTCGTCTTGAGCACGTCCCTTAGTGAACATGACGTGCAGTGAAGGGGAAGCAGACGTAGTGTGGGTTTCTGGCCACCTTCCCCCTCAGCCCACTGGCCAAGCCAGTTTTTTTAAATTCAGTTTTCAGAGCTGGGGTTGCCACACGTAGGGCAGTTTGTGTTTCTGTTTAACAGGTGTTGCCTTTGCACAGGGCAGGTTTGCAAATCGCCGTCAGCCTTCCCCTCTCTCATTCTGCACAACCCTCCCTTATGCGATCGCTCATGGCAGCCACTTATAAATGAAGTAAGAGTTGAGAGAAGGAGCCTCATGCGGGGTTGGGAGTAACAGAATAAAAACTGCTTGATGCCATTGTTGCTGCATTAACTTCTCCCCTCACGCAGTGCTGAGATCCTGCTGGTGAATAAACAACGCAGCCCCCAGTGCAGGACCAGCACAGTCTGAGCTGGCACTTGCCAGCATGAAGGTGCACTTTGTACCCCAAGGACCTGGAGCTGAACCACGCAAGAGCCCTGGAGTCTTCACCCTATCCCTGCAACTGCATTCCTTCCTGAGAGAGGGAAGGAGGCAGAAATGAGTAGGAGAAGGTGAAATGGGTGGTTAACAATCATTGCTAATGTAACCTGGACTCTCTCACTGCCAACCTGCCAGTGGGAAACTTGAACATTTGAGAAGCTCGCAGGGATCTCGTCGCTGCTCCACCGAGGACTCTCCTGGCTCAGCTGTAGAGTTTACAGGGCTTTTGAAGGTTGTTTCATGCTCTAATAGCCAAGAGGAGAGATCTTCATCCTTTAGCGTTGTTTCCCCTGCAGTGGATGAGCACTCTTCCCATTGACATTGGAGAAACTCTTTGAACGTCCTGGGGACAGACAGGTCTTGTAAAATTGTGCCAAACTTCAAACTAGGATGAGCCAAATTGAAAAAGGGCCTTGACATCGGATTCAGCGAGGGTGGAACAGTGATGGGCATCCTCAGCTTGGAGATGCACTTGTTCTGGAGAGCACAGGGCTGCGAGCAGGTTTGAGAGGTTAGAAAAGGCCTTCCAGGGGGTGGAGTGGGTGCTTCTGCTTGCTATAAAAAGCCTGGGCTTGGGAATGTCTCCATCGGCCGGCTCAACGCAGGGCGTAAATACAGTTGTCGCTAAAATTGGAACGAGTCACTCCCCGTGTTCCCGGTTGCAACTGTAACACGGATAATAAATAACATCGAAATCCCACATCAGAATTCGGGCTCCTTAATGCTCAGTGTGTGCACACCCATGGAAACAAAAAATCCCAGGATTGGGGTCCTGCAGGAGAGGTGCTGCGAGGCCCCGACCCAGCGGGCACCAAGGTGTGTGTGTGTGAGTCCTGAGCACATTCTGCTTCCTTTTATAAAGTAGATTAAGGATGTGCTCAAGGATTTGCTGACCCTGTAAATGGAGGAAGTAGAGAAAGCAGAGGAGCAGTTCTTTATGGGTTCTTCTATTTTTAAGACACCTGAGAGAGAGAAACCCAAGCAGCCTGCACTGCACAGGTCGAGGTACTGAAATTATCCATTTGGACATGAATTCCTCCCAGTTTTACTTGTGGAAACAGGTGGGTTTTTTTGAGATGGTGATGCCTGTGATGCTGGAGCCCAGCCTGGTGAGTAGCTGTGTGGCTGTGACCACTTGAGGTGTGCAGAGCTGATGACATTCACCACCACCACACTTCTTTAGCCGTCATGTAGACACGATGCTTTGGGTTTCAAGTGCTGATGCTGCTAAAGGAAAACTGTTTTACTGTTGCTAAAAGAGCAAAGCATAGCAATATTCCTGAGTCTATGTGTCCTGTAATGGGTCCAAACTATAGAAAATTGACTGCTGTGGTGTTTAGAGAGAAATTCCAGCTAGATTGTAAGATAACAGAGCATATTCTTTTCCTGGATACTTGCTGATCACCTGAAGTGACTGCTTTGCAAAGGGTCTTACTTTTCCATGTTTGGAGCATATACCTTTAAAAATATTAGTTTAGGTATTACATATCCTCTTTGAAAAAATTCCCTTGTAGGCAAGAATAAAACTTACAAAAAGGCTGTTACAGAGATCATCAGCTCTCTATTAGATAGCTTGGAATATGCTCCACTAGCACCAGAGTTTAGTCTTCTCCAAATTACTGTAGAGGATTTGACTGTATCTTGCTGATCCATCCACATTTTAATTTCCTCTGCACGGATACATATTGCAGGATGCTGGAAATCCCCAAGCCCACTGGAGCTGCAAGACTGGATGTTTCATCCTGTAACACCAATAAAATGTTAATGCATACTAATAGCAACAGCAAAGGGGTTTATGGAGCGAGCTTGGAAGTATTTTATAATTGCCAGGGTATCTGTGTCACAGAGAATTTGGGGTTAGAGTCATCAAGTGTTGCACTTTGTGAACACAGGAAAAGAAAAACCCTCAAATATACCTCAAACCTACTAATTTTTATAATGAAAGGGGGGAAGATGGGAGATGAGCCCCTGGGGAGAGAGTCAAACATAAATTGCATATACGTGAGAGAGCTGCCCACTGGTTGGGATGGATTTGGGAGAGTGGGGACACTGCCTCCCTTTCCCACCTGGACACCAAGAATAAGAGCACCGTCCTGCTGTCTAAACCCAGTAAATCTGGGCATGAGGTGACATAAATTCATCAGTAACATGAAATCCAGGGAGCTGGGGCAGGGTTTGACTTCTCTGCACGTTGCACTGCCCAGCTGCAGCACCCCACCCCTCTCAGCAGCTCGTGTGCTCCCTCAGCCCAGCCTGGGGGTGTGGTCCTGTTTACTGCAACCTGAGGTACCAAAACCAAGGTAAATTTGGAACTGGGGGTGGAGGGACCAGGCTTCCTTCATCTTGCAACGTTTCCATGTTCTCTGGTTCTGTGGGAGCTGCCAGCCTGTGGTTGCACCTCTCATCCTACCTGTCCCAAACATGCATCTGGGATGCTCCAGTCTCTGCTCATTGGTGTTGGGAGGACTGTGGGACAAAGAAAGGAGCAGTGAGGCTGCAGAGATCACACCCTGTCCAGAGCACCATGTGGGAATTGCTGATCCACCCCAGCTGGCACTTGGCTCCCCTGTCTCTCACACTGGACCAGAGCACGTGGCCTCCGTGGTCCAGGGGCAGAAGGGGAAGAGCCTGGATGACCACAGAGCTGCTTGTTTGAAGAGATGTGCTCCAAACCCTGGGGGTTTTCCAGAGTCAACAGATCCCGAGCCAAGGTAGAAGCCAGAGGTGTTGCCTGACCCGGCAGGCACCGGAGAGCCAGACTGAAGGAGCTCTGCATGTAAATGCTCCTGAAACAACATTAGGCTGAGTTAATCCAGGGGTAACTCCAGAAGGACAAACTGAAGGCTCAATCCTCTCCTTATCTCACATGGCTAAGCTGGAGGACCGAGCCCAGGGCACCCCACAGAGCCTGGGATGTCCCTGTCCTGGCTTCTGGGGCTTTTTAGCTGTGTCCTTGCCTTCTGGTTCATATGGGAGGGGAAGAGCCGGGATGTTTGTGGTACTGTGGGGACCACAAGCGTGGCCTTTGCTGGGGTGGAGGGGGGTGATGGAGCAGAGCAGCCACAGAGCCTGTGTGTGGGGAGTTGTCTTTTGGCCCTAGGGTCCTCCAGTCACCCCAAGGGCTGCTTTGTCCCTGCACTGGGTCATCCTACATCCCTGCCTGAGTCCTGCTGGAAGCTGTCTGCAGAACTTTCCCTAGTGCTGGTGAGGGTGAAGCCTGTCCCTTGGCACATGTTTTGGGCTGGTGTTTGCTCTCCATCACCAAAGCAGATGGAATTGTGAGTTTCTGAAATGCCCTTCCCTGAGCTGTGCATCCGACCAGCCCTGGCTCCCTGCTGAGGGGGAGTTCCTTGAAGTATCCCTGAATCCTGAGCACTCTGTCACCCCCTTTGCAAATGGTGGAGCAGGAACTGGTTCCAGTTTGAGGTGTGCAGCCCAAAATGCTGCTGAGCCTGTGCTCTAACACTGGCAGTGCCAGACAGGGGCTGTGGTGGCAGCCACAGGAGGAGGAGGAGGAGGAGAAGTGGGCATGTCATGGGCACAGCAAGTCGTGGTGGTTGGTGTTTTGTTCATCCTCACCGGGGAGCAAAGGAGAAACAAAAGCTGGAGCAACACAGGGCACCAGGCTGGCTGGGCGAGGAGGAGACAGAAATAATTGTGCAGAGTTTCATCGTGGAGCTTGAAAAAGGGTGATTTTGTGAGCAAATAGTCAACCTCCCAGAGCAGAACTTCCCCGTCTCCAATTTCAAAATTCCATTCACATCAACATCCACTTTCATGCTGTAAAACCTGGGGAAAAAGGAAGGGGGAAAAAAAGCAGCTTCACACATTTCAATGCAAGAGTCTGATTTTGGTGAGGAAAAGAAGATGAGAAGCACTGCTTTGGGAGTTGTTTATTAAAAATCAAGCCCCCCAAAAATGAAAGTGGCAAAATTATCAGGGACTTGAGGCATGTGGGGCTGCCCTGAAGTCCGAGACTGCTCCTGCCCATTGAGGCTGAGCCCTGTGGTACCATAAAGTGGCTGCTGGAGTTTTCCACATTTGAAAGGTGGGAGAGGGGCATGGTGCAGAGTCTGTGCTCTGGTACATATGAATCCTCATGAATTCTGGACAACAGGAGTGGGGAGAAAATGCATGGATCTGGCCAAATGGGGACCTGCCAGGGAGGAAGGGGCAGCTTCAGTCCCATAAAAGGGAGGAGAGTTGCAAGGAGCAGGGATAGTCCAGAGAAGCATCCCAGGCAGCATGTGGGGATCTCATCACTCCAGGGAAAGCCTCTTCCCCTCCTCTGGCAGCACCACAGGTGGGGTTATTGCTCATTCACTTCAGGTGTGGGGCAGGTGCCTCTGCTCAACTGGGCCAGTCATGGGGCCAGAAGCGAGGATAAGAGCAGGTTCTGGGGGGGGGTTTCTCTTTTCTGTGCTCCTTTTTGTTCTTCTATAGGACCTGGAGCCAGTTGGTGCCTTCCCTGAGGAAGAGGAGCTGAGGCAGCCCTCCCTGCCCTCTGGGTTTGGCTGGCTCCATCACTCCATGCTGACCTCCACGTGCTGTTTGGCATTGGCCAAGATCTTGGATGAAGGTCTTGCCTGCCTGGCATAGGAATCCCAGAGAATGGCTCAGCTGGAAATGCCTTTTTCTCTGAGGAGCAGCTGGAAAAGCCTTCAGCCTCTGAGAATCCTGGTCAGCAGTGCTGCAAACCTGCTCCAGTTCCCTCTGTGGGTGACCAGGATCATCACTGGCAGTGCAGCTTCCTCACCCAAGACCAGCAGTGACCCCAGAGCAGCCAGTGCCCAGGAGAGCAGGTAAGCCCACTGCTGGATTATGGATTTGGCTTGGCTGAGCTGTGTTAGTCCCAGTGTGAAGTGGTTAGCAGCTGCTTTCCCCATTTCCCAACTTGTGGGGGCAGCAGGTCCTTCTCTGGAGACCTTTTGTTGGCTTTATGTGGTGGAAAGGTGGATGAGGGGGGTCTGTGCACCCCGGCTTTGCTGCAGGGCTCTGCCCAGCTTGTGTCTCTGTGGTGCCAGTAAACCCCCAAATCATCCAGTGTCAGCATCTTCCAAATCCTGGGGGAGGTTTTTGCTTCTCCTACTGTAGAACTGAGATCCTGGTGCCTCGATGGTGGTGGTGGTGGTGTGTTGCTGAGATGGCTGCTTTGTGCTCAGTGGCTGCTGCTTGTGAGCAAAGTGCTTTTTACTCTAATTTTTCCATTGTGCTGTTTTGCTGTTCGATGTGAGGGACAGCAGCTTCTGCCACACAACTGCCTCCTCTTAACTTTCCCGATGTGTGCTGGTAAATCCAGGGTAGGCTTAACTCAAGGACCAACATTAATCATCAAATCTATAAGCAGGATATAGAAAGGCCAAGTGTGAATAATTACTGCTCAGGTGCTAATTACCCAGGCCCAGACCAAACCCCACACGTCAAACACACTGCTAACTGGAGTGGCCTCTGGGTCCCCCTTTGCTCCCCTATTGCTCTCTCTGCAGGGGACTCCTCCAAACAGCTGCTAACATGTGCAGATCCCAAAATATTCTTCTGTTCATTCGGATTTGAGCTGGGGAGAGGAGATGGGAGGGATCTGACTCCCAGGCAACAGATGGAAGGATGGACAGATCCTGCACTGGGTTTGGCAGAGCACAAAGTTGCCTTTCTGGGGTTGTGCTGCTGGGACCGGGTTCGGTCTCCTTCTTGGCACTCGTGGTTTAGGAGGATATGGAGCAGCTCCAGCTGTGGGTCAGCACCTGGGAATTGGTGCCTGGCTCATGGTGCAAGGGTGGGTTTTGCTTGGATACATGTCTAACCCCTCCCTGGGAAGCTGGGGACTGGGGGTGAGCTGGGCTGGCAGCCTGAATGGTGAGAGGGGTCAGTTCTCCGTCGCTGTGTCCATCCTTGCCCTCCTATGTGTAGGGACCTGTTGGGTGTGTGGTGATGTTCTGTTCCAGGCTGAGCTCTTCCAGTGGCATTAGGACTTAGCTGGGTTGTTGGCTTTGGCACTGGATCTGATCCATGACTTCCTAATGCCAGACTTGAGCCCTCCAAGCTCCCGTGGGAGCTGGGCAGAGCCCAGTGACTGCTGTGTGTTGGGTCTGTGCTGACCCTCTGCTGTTGTGAGCCAGCCCAGCTCTGCAGCCACCGCTGTGACAGACTCTAGGTTCAGGAAATAATGGGAGGTCCGGACCCTCCTGGGCTCTGCGAGCAGCCGCTTTCTGCCCCTCCTGACTGCTCTGCCGAAGGCGGCTCCCGGGAAAAGCGGGGTGGGCTCAGGCGCTGCTCCAGCTTCGGTTTGAATTTTTGGCTCTCCTCGGGGCAAGGTGACTCTTCCCCCAACCAAGGGGGTTCAGTGGAGTGACACTGAGGACACCGCAAGCACTGGGTCTGCTTATGGAGAGCGTTTTGAGCTGTGAAGGGAAAGGCACAGCTGTGTCGCAGCTGGCAGAGCGAGCGGTGTGTGCACAGAGGCGGTTCCCTCTGCCCTGGCTGCCCCCCGACTCCCCTCGCTCTCCCCCAGCTCTCACCTCCCGCGGTTCTGTGCTAGTCAGGCTCCATCTGCCCCCTCTGTGCCTTGTTCCCGCTCCGGGGCTGCTGGGCACGAAATCCTGGCGATGCCCGTTCACCCCCAGCCGAGAGGGCACTAACGGGACGGAGGACACGGGAGGATTTTTAGGGTCAAAATCTTTGGCTTCAGCACCACCGTCTGTAAGGTCGGGCAGCGCTGTTGGACCGCGCTGGGGGCAGAGCCGGGGTGGGGACAGGCGCTGACATGGGAGCGGTGCTCGCGGCTGGGCTGGGGGGTCTGGCGGTGGCAGCTGAGCTCCCCCAGATTTTGGGTCCTCCGCCCTGCTCCAGCCCATCTGTTCTGCATCTCCACGCGGAGTCAGGGACCGGAGGGGTGGGGGGCGAGGTGGTGGGTGCCTACGGGGGCGTGTGAGGGGCACAGCCCTTTTCCCCGCGAGCACGCAGGAGGTTCAGCCGAGTTGCGAAGGGATCAAAACATTTTGTGCCTGGAAGACGAGGAGCGTGTGCGAGAGTGAGGATGGGCTTGTGTTGGGGGGGTGCAACCTTCCCCTGTCACCTCCCTTCTAGCCTGAATGCTTCTGCCATCATGATTAATTTATCAGGTACTTATGAATATGCAGATGAGACTCTGGTTTCCAGGCTCTGCTTTCAGGAGAGGCTGTGATGGGCTTTCTGCTGCTGCCGCCTTCGTAAGAAGAGAAATGTCATGTACCAGGGTTTAAAATAAATAAATAACTGCGCCAGCGAGAGCGTGTGAGTCTTCGCGGCTCCGCGGAGCTGTGGGACCTCCTCGTTCCTCAGTGACGGGGATTTTTGAGTGTCCCTGTGGCATATGCACCCCGACACCCCCTCCCCGCGTTTGTACCAGTGATGCAGAGGCGGCTTTGCCTTTGAAACCTTGAGTGAAGCCCCAGAAACTTCCACTGCGAACGCGGGCGAGGGTTGGCTCCCCCCAGGAGAGGGGAGGTTTGTAGGGATGGGTGCGCCTGGATGAGTTCCTAAAGGAACGGGGGTTTATGCTGGTGATGGTCCCCGTACCAGTCTACCAGGGTCTGGGAGAGGGGGAGCGGTGTGGGAGGGTGATGGTTGTGTGCATGTGGCTGTTCGGCTAAAGGAAGCTCTGCTCCTCTCCGGCTGGGCTGCTTGGAGCTGGGGCTGTGGGACAGGGATTTGGGTTTGGTATTCAGCACCCGGCTGTGCTGACCTGTGGGCGCCTGCAGAAGCACCTAGATTTTAAAACTTCCCCCAAATATTGCGTGCAGCAGCCAGGGCTGTGGATGCAGGAGCGGCTGCTTCTGCTAATCCCACGGCCGGGGCCCCTCTCCAGCCGCCTCCGTGCTGGGAAGCTGCGACTCCCGGAGCAGTGGAGCGGGATGGGGCCGGGTGAGGCCCCGGGGGTCCCGGTCCAGGGGCTCTGGGCGGTGAAGGGGCTTCTCCACGGCCCCATGGGTGAATCCCCCCTGCTCAAACCAGCCAACTCCTGGGTCTCGCAGAGCGCTTGTGCGCTCAGCGGTGCTCCCGCAGTGCTGCTGCGCCTGGGCAGGGGGTTATGTGGTTTATATTTTTAATTGCAATTTTTCTG
>NW_021940039.1:5470207-5568518 GCF_001715985.3 Manacus vitellinus | reverse complement strand
TGGGGTAGCTTGTTGTCCCCTGAGCAGCAGCTGGCTAAGTCATTCTTGCTCATAGAGAAACCTTCTCCACAGTCTGCCTTCAGCCACGCAAAGTGGGGTGAATGACACTCTGTGCATTCCCAAGCTCTTAAAGGATGCTCTTGACCTGCTTTCCTTGCTTGTAATGTGGGAAGTGATCACAGCCCTGTCCAGAGGGGTGGCTGTAGCTCCAGGCAGTGGGTACAGGCAGTGTTAGAGATGGGGGATTGTGCTGTGTCCTTCTTCTCTCCTCCACCAGTCTCTCTCCCTTGCAATTCTTCTTGGCTGCAGGTTGGCTTTTCCAAGGCTGTGGCTGCACAGCAGTTGGAGGTCCAGAAGGTGATAACTGGAACTGGTCTGTGCAGATACTATGGGGTGCAACATGACTGGGGTTTGGCCACGTCACACAGACCAGTGCTGAGCTTTGAGTGCTTTGGTAGCTGGAGCCAGACCTTGCTCCTGCCCAGCAATATCCAAGGCTCTGCCATCATGGAGTGTTGAGGTTGGTGCTTGTGGACTGAGCCCCAGCTGCAGCTCTGCAGCATTATCTGTGGCCTCATGGGCACTGGGGAACCAGGGCAGTGAGTGCTGCTGCTGCCAGTCTGTGCCACATCCTCCACCCAGCCAGCGCAGGCAGCGATTGCCTCTCTTGCTCAGCTGGCGTTTGCTGCTCTCTGGCCTGTCTCCAGCTGTAAAACTACAGCCTAGGTGGTCAAGATTAAGAGCCTGAATTGCCCATTGGCCAGCTGAGGTGGGGTAGCTTGGAGGGCAGATAGTGCCAGCCACAAAGACACCCTCTGCCTCGAGCTCCTGCTCACCATCCCACCTCTGACTCTCAGCATGGCCTCAGGACACTGCCCAGTACCATCCCTCTGCTCTTTAATTGTCATCTGGCCCTACTGGCCTCGGGTCATGCCTTTCAGTAAGGGTCAGGTGGACTTTGCAGGGCCCTGCTTGAAGCAGTGCCAGGTTTAGGGATGTGCAGAGGGTGGTGCATCCTCAGGGCCGGCTGGGCATCACAGGGCAGCCCTGATGTGGGAGCTGCTGCTGTCTCTGGCTGTCAGAGAAGTGCCCTCTGCTGTAACTGCCTGAGAAGCTTCGTGGCACCAGGAAAAACCCGAGAGCACAGCAGGAGCCTCTAGGAGATGAAGACGGAATTAAAACTTTAATCTTATTTAGATTCTGAGTAATTAATATATAGGCTATAAAACTTGGGCCTGATCCTCACACTGACTGCTGGGCACTGTGCTCTGGATGGTGAGGCTGTGGCAGCTGCAGGCTGGCTCTCCTCCTCGGCTGGCTCTCCTGGCAGGTGCCAGTGTTTTGTTTGCAGACACGGTGGCTTTAATCCCGGAGTCGGGACGGGCTGTGTGCTGTGAGAGCTGCGCTGCTTCAGTTTGGCCTGTGGACTCCAGAATCTCCCAGAGACGGAAATCTGGCTGATACCTGTCTTGGCACATGGCTGCAAGCTCTGCTTTTCTAAAGAGGATAACGAGTCCTGTCCGTTTTCTGGCTCTGTGGCAGCAAGCTGGGGCAGGGTGGGTTTGGTGCCTTGCCTTTCAGAGGAACACTGCTGTGTTCTGTCCAGCACCCCTGTTCCCTGGTCTCTGCTGGGGTTCATGTGCCCTTCCCATGGAAAGGGCCCTAAGGACTGTATTGCTGTAGTGGACAGTTCATGTAAAACCATCTCAGTTAAATGTAATTGCAGCTTTTAACTGGCCTTTAAATGGTGAGAACCACTACTTCCCCAAAGGAGAAGAGGGTGGGCCCAGGATTTGCTTTCTGGAGGGCTGTAGCTGCACGTTTTCTGGTGTAGATGATGCTGGTCCTGTGATGTGGGTGCTGTGGGGCTGGCTCTGGGCTGGGCATGGTGCAGCTGTACCACAGCTGGTCCAGCCCTGCTCATGTCCTGGTGCCAGGGCTGGTTTCGCAGCCGTCGATCCTGCAGTGGGCTCCAGCAGCAAAACCTGGCGGTCCCCTGCTCTCAGCAGCAGAGTAAACAAGCTGGCAAGAGAAACCATTTTGCTTCAGCTAGTAGGAGAAACCCTTTTTAGGTAGCACTTCCAACTGGCAATGCTCTCCTTCATTAACCCCCTCCTTCCCTTTCCAATGAAACGTGAATTTGCAGCGATTGGAGATCAGGCACTTGCCAGTGCAGCTTTGCCACCCAGAGCAACGAACACAGACGTGAATTTACTGCTTGATCTCATAATTTCAGTGCAATTAGACTGGCTGCTATAAAGCAATTTCCCCTTGAGCCTCGGAGTCCTGGGCCTGGGCACTGCCCAGCTTTTTTCAGACAAGGAAGCAGAGGCCTTTGGGTATTGGCTGAAACACGGGTTTTTTTGGGTGCACCTGGAACCTGACTCCCTGGAGACGCGTCTATGAGCTGGAGCTGCGGGTGCCTGGCATGTCTGAAAAGGAGCCTGCTTTTCAGGCTTACTTATTACAAGTCAGGCACCCAAAGCTAGTGGGAAAACAAGCCAGAACAAGGTTTTCAGGCTGAGCTCTGGGAGCAGGGCTGGCCTCTGCCTCCTATGTGCTGGGCAGGTGCAATGTTGCCTGGCCCCACAAGGTACTCCCCATCTTGGGGGGACCTGTAGGATAGACCCACAGGTTCTGTTGCAGCACATGGGGAAGGGGGCATGTTGGCTCTGGGAACCAGCAGCCCTCCGAGCAGCAGATCCATCTGTATTGATCGAGTGGGCTGTGGATAAGGCTGTCACCTCGCTGTCATAGCTGTTAGCTCTTTCTCACAGCTCTGGTATCCCAGTCAAGTACTTTGTATAAAATCCTGGAGAAAATAGGGATGTAACCATACTGAAAAATCACCCATTTAATTATTTTCTTCTCCATGCTTTTAGCTGGGGAGCTGTGTAATGCCCCCCAAGCATCATCATGGCATTGGGCATGGATGAAAGGCTCAGTACCTCGATCTGGTCTGCTCCTACCTAAACTCATTGACTCATTTCCTACATTTCTTGTACCCTGGGCACTGCTGTGCAGGGTATGGGTGCTTCCATGAGCATCCCTGCCATTGCTCCGTGGCCTCTCACTTCTGCCTGGGCAAGCACTTGCACCCAAGGTGTTGCTTACAAACTCTCTCGGTGCCTTCCATGCTCCTTCCAAGGTCCCCTTGGGTGGGAATTGCACGATTCTTGTTTTGACTAATGCTGGGAAGGCGGAATCCAGGAGGTGATTGCTACCAGGATCTTACTGCTGATTCTCTCTTCAATGGGCTCCACTTATCCTGCCATGAGCAGGCAAATGCTGGTGACGTGGCCCAAAGGAGAAGGGGGTCTCTGCCTGTGCCAACGTATTTCAGCCCTTTGCTGGTTTGCTGTGCCCACAGATTGATCTGCAGTAGCAGATCTGTTCCTAGAGCTGGGTGGGGGGATGAGCTGCTGACGGTGTGAGCAGAGCTGTGGGTGTTCATGGGGAGAATGCAGTGTCCTAGCTGGTCTTGGTGTGATTAGCGTGGCTCGCCTGGCACCCAGAGCTGCTGGAGTGATGCTCTGTGGGGGCAGCAAAGTAAAGCTCCTGGCACAGGTCTTGAGCAAGCCTGTCCTACTGTGCTGATCTCTGCTGATGCCTTGTCTCCTGGTTTCTGGCATTTGAAGGACACTGATTTCCTGCAATACCATTGCAGGATGCTAAAGCTGCAAGATAAACTGGGTGCAGCAAGCTCAGGAGCTGGTTTTCTGGGGAGAGGGGATGAAGATGGTATCAACTACTTCCTGGTCTGGGTGCTGCCTCCCCAGAGCATCACTTCCAGGAGCAATGAGATGACCTGGGCACCCAGGGCTCTTTGCTGGTATGTGGTATCTGATAGAGACCCTATTTAATTGCTGGGTCAGCTATCCTGATGTCTTTAGTGCTGTGTAGCCACGGGTTGATCCCTGGGCTTGGTCTGACCCTGGGTTATAGCTGTAAATGTGGCTGTGCTGGAGCACAGACCCAACCCAAACTGGGAAGTCTGTCTCCAGCAGCAGCGTGAGTTAGAGACGTTACCTGCAAATCCCGTTCCTGTCTGTCCTGGGTGGAGCAGGACAGGACTTGCTGGGGACTGAGTGGGATTTGTAGTCATGCTCCCTGCTGGCAATGGGAGCAGGAGGCTCCCAGAGGAGGCTGGGCAGCAAGATGTTAAAGGGTGCTGGGAGGGTGAGGAGACCAGACACTTGTGATCTAGGGCTTATCCTGTCTCTCTGCCTCTGTTTCCCTTCCCACCTCCCTTGTCCCGTGGTTTCCAGATATTCATCTGTGCAGGGCAGGGCCTGTCTTGGGTGACTCCTGTGACAGGCATTGCCCATCTCCAGGGCTTGTGGTGGCAGGTGATGTTTGGCATTGAGGGCAGGTCCTTCCCTGCTCCCTGTGCTTGCCCTATCCCTGTGCTGCTGCAGGGAGGGCAGTTGGGGCAAAAATTATAGTAAAGTTGAAGCTGTGGCTCCAGTGGGGAATGGACGCTGGGATGGTGCATGGGAGCTGCATGGGAGCTGCCTGGGCTCCACGCTGGGATCCCCTTCCCTGCTGAAAGTGCCCCCAGAGTGTGTAATCAGTGCTGGCAGAGAGTGCGGGGCTCCGAAAGGGTTAAAGGCTGCTCGTCTGCCATGGAAGCTGCAGCCTTTCCCGAGCAGAGCCCCTCCGGCTGGAGCAGCGTGGCCTTACGGTGCCCAGCGGACGAGGACGGACGGACGGATGGCAGGAGGACTACAACCCCCGGCAGGGAGCAAACCCCCGGGGCGTGCCGGGACTGGTAGTCGGCCTGGCGTGGGGGTCCCCGCTGTCACTCGTGCTGGGGCGGGGGGACCCGGAGGGAATGTGCCGGCTCGGGGAGGAGCCAGCGCGTTCACCCACTTTGTTGTTAAATACCTTAAAGGAGCAGTGGCTGTGCCCGAGCGAGCTCCCTAGCGGAGCCGCGCAACCCGGGCTGTGGGCTTTTTAAAGATAAAAATCACTCGCGTGGCCTCCCTTATTAACGACATCTCCCGCTCCCAGTAACTCCTTCGGCGCCTGGGCAGCGCCGGCCGGCGCGGGGATGGGCCCGCCTGCCGCGGGGCTGGACCGCTCTGGTCCTGCATCCCTGCCAGAGCATCCTCCTCCCGGCGCTCTCCGCCCGGGAGCCCAGTGCGGCCGGGGGGTGGGTGCCGAACCCCCCCAGCGCTCTCCGTGCCACGGAAAAATCTGTTTCCTCGCAGGGGAGACATCCCCGCCCATGGTCGCCGCAGATAAAGAGCTCTGGAGAGGAGTGGGGAGTAGCGACGGCGTGGGCAGCGCGGCAGATTTCTCATGCCACTGTGGCACAACCGTGACCTGGAGATTTCTTCCTCCCTCCGGCATAATTCAGTCTGGCACCCGGTGCCTCCAGCTAAACACCCTGGCCCGGCCCTGGCATGTGCCCAGCAGACACCCACATCAAAGGCACGGCGGCCTCGCCTGCCCCTGCGCCAGCAGCTACCTCTAGACAGCTTGGTGGCAAACCTGGAGGGAGATGACAGCGGAGCATTTCCAGCCCCCAGCAGCTGCCTGCCTGCTGCTGTGGAGCAGCCGGGGCTGGCTTGGGTGCGTGGTGGGAGCCACAGCTGGGTGGGCAACCCAGCACTGGGATGGTGATGGGGGTGCCCCTGAAACATCTGCCCCAGTGAGGCTGACCAGCTGCAGGCTGGCACTGCCTGCTTCTGATTGCTTTGTCCCTGCTTCCCTGTGCTGGTGGTCGTTGCCTCCATGCCCCTCTGAGCCTCGGTGGAGGGGGATGAAATCCCTCTGGCAGGTGAATGTGCTGGAGAGGGGCTGCTGGAACATCGCTGACTGGAAAAGCAGGAACAACCACCCAAACACAACTGGTGGGGAGGGCTGTGACACTGCAGGGAGCTGGAACTGAGCTGGCTGGTGCTGGGTGATGCTCTGGGGCAGGTGGCCCAGGCCTGCCTGTGCTGCCCAGGGTCACACACTGTGGCTCACTCATGGGCTGTCATTGGTGTGAAGGCAAGGGGAGGGTTTGAGTGGCAGTGCTGGGCCCGGTGCTCTTGGCTGAGCCTTTCACTCCTGGGCTGTTGGGTGCAGCTCAGCCTCCTCACAGCCCAAGGGCTGGGTGTTTGCCTGCTGAGGGGCTGCACTTGATCCTTTTTCCTTCCTGGGTGTAGGTGTTAGAGAGCATCCTGTGCTCCTGCCTGGAACTGGGCTCCAGCTGGTCTGTGCTTCCTGCCTGGTCTGGCATGGCTGACAGTGGGCAGAGCTGCTGGTCTTGCTTGGTTTTGGAGCTGTGTGGGTGAAATTCTTATCCAGAGCAGAGGCATTCTTCCCTGTGCAGAAAGCTCCTGGTGCCTGAGTGGCGTGGTGGGAACAGAAGGGCTGAAGCCCATCAGAGCTCATGTCTGTGGAGGGACCTGCAGTGCCAGGACCCCTCTGCCCTGTGTGCAGGGACTCGTGTGGTTGGATGCTGGAGCATGACCTGTGCAGCTGTGACCTCCTGGGCACACTGAGGGCAGCAGAAAGACCCTTCTGGGCTGCAGCAGAGTCTGCATCATGTCCTTTTCTGTGCAGAAGGAAGCAGTGGAGTGGGAGAGGCTGCCTGTGGCGAGCTGCTGGCTGCTGCATCCAGCAAGGAGCCCAGGCTGCAGGGAGCCCACGCTGAGGGTGCAGCCAGCCTGGCTGCCTCGGGGATGCTGGAACAAGCAGCCTGAGGGGTCCTTCCCCGACTGTGCAGTGTGTGGGAGGACAGAGTGACCAGTGCATCCTTTGTAGCGAGGTGTGAACAGAGACACTCTGGGCTGCAGGAAAGAGGGTGGGGCTCAGTCTAAAACCTCCTGCTGTGCCTGGCTCCTCTCCAGAGTCTATTCAGGGGCCAGGTGAGGTGGTGGGTGCTGTATGCTGGGCTGGACAGCTCAGCCCACAGCCATGCTACCTCAACCTGGTCCGGTCACTTGCTCCCACTGCTCCTTGTGCTCCTTGGTGCTGCAGTGCTGACAAGTTGCCGCCTTGCAAACAGCTCCTGTACATGTGTGTGTCATGCCTAGGCCAGTGGGGACCTGCCTGTGAGGCTTTGTGAGCCCTGATACAGCATTTGTGGGGGATTCATGGGCTGCATGGAGACCCAGTGAAGCTCTCCGGTGGAGAAGAGCACAGGAAAGCTCCCCTATAGGCCTGCCTAGCCCTGTTGCTTATTTCTTTTTGCTTTTCATCCCTTTGCTGCCATTTGGAAGCCTTGTACCAGCAGCCTCATGGCTGCCAAACGTGTTATGATGGTTGTGTCACAGCAGGTGCCTCAAGGAGCCCTGCACTGAGGTGCACACCCCACCACATCCCCTGAGCTGATTGCTTCTGACACAGTCCTGGTCGGACCCAGTCCGAGCTGGAACCCTTCCTGATGTGATATTGGAGCAGAAGCCTCAAAGGGTGAAACACAGCTGCTGGAGGAGGCAGCAGGAGCTGTGGGTTGGGGGTCCTGGAGGTGAAGCTGTTTGCAAACAGCTGCTGGGTGCAGCAGTGCTTTGAGCACTGCGGGACTCTCCCACGTGCACCGGCATCCCCAAGGCCGAAGGGAACCTCGGCTCCGGCAAGGGTAGGAATGAAACGTGGATAACAACGCTAGGCTAGCGTTGCTAGAGGAATTAAGAGCCGAGCAACTGCATCCATAGGAGCCTCAGTTCTTCCCTTATCCCCTTGCACATCGAAGTTAATTGCATTTCCAACTGACACATCAAGCTGTCCTGCCACAATCGTCTGCGGCAAAGTCAGCGCGTCGTGGTCGCTCTGGGACACAAACCTCACCTCTGGTGTCTCGCTCTCTTGGGGGATAACGTCTTTCCCAGGGCTGTTTGTGCTATGGTCAGGTCTTAGGAGCCCAGGGCTCAAGATGAGTTGTCTTGTCAGGTCTTTACGGGTATCTCTTGAAGGTGAGACTTGTCAGGCTTAAGCAATGGATGAAATTTTTTTAATGGGTGTTCAACAGCCACTGTGGAGATGCTTAAGGGCATAAATTTTTTAAGAGCATAATGGTTGTTAAGCTCTCAAAAATAAATCCTAAGTCTCTCCAGCCTGTGTTTCCCAAGGTATTGGCAGCTTAAAATGAGAGAGCAAGAGAAATGAAATAAAAGGCTTTTAGATGGTGCAGATCACCAGTGTTGAGCTTCTGCTTTCTTTGTGTGTCTGAATTAGCACTCAGATCTTTGGGATGCTGAGGGTAAGGACAGCAAGGTCTTAATCCCTGGTGGGTGTTTTGAGGTCCCACATCGGAGAGTAGAGTTAAGGGAGTTTTCCCTACATCAGTAAAATGGATTGGGCAGGGTGAGCAGGTGAAGGCTCTAAAATCTCCTGCCCAGAAGGCAACCAAAAATTCTGGTCCAAAATTGCTCCTAGTGAAGCACAACCAGCAGAGTCTGGGTTTGGGAGATGGGCTAGTGCCTCCAGCAAGAGGCAGGAAGACCTGGGCAGAGCTCTGCCCAAACCATTCTGGGGAGATGATGACAAAGCTGGGAAGTGCCAGGGCCTACTCTTCCACCCTGAACAGATGAGCTTTTCCCAGGGAAGTAACATCCCTGTGTGGGAGTTTCCCCCTGGTCCTTGTTGCACCAGGAGCTGGAGCAGCAGGAAGGAGATGCTCCCTGCAGCACTCCAGGGCTGGGAAATGGGGAGGAACTGGCTTCATCCTTCTTCAGCCACTGTTACCCCCGGGCTGGGAAGCAGAGCCACTCCTTCTTTCTCTCCAGACGCAGCGATGGGAAGAGGTGGGAGCACGCTGTGCTGGCAGGGGCAGCACTGGCAAGGGTGCCAGGAACCGACAGCCCGAGACTTGTTTGATGCTGTTTTCTTCTCCCACCAACAGAGGAGGGAGGACAGCGACTCCAGGAGCATGGAGCTGCTGCTTGTCTCCTCCTGCCCAGAGAGGCTGGTTTGGAGAAAGTGTGTGAGCAGCCCCGATCCCGTGCACAACCCTGGGAGGTGGTGGGTGAATGCGAGTCCTGGCATCCTACAGCGCTGCACCCTTGTGTTGCTCCTGCCAGCTTCCCTCCCAAGGCTGGCTGGAAATGCTCCTGCATTCCCTGTGAGGTCAGCTCTGCTGTGGCTCTGCTCTCTGAGGTCAGCTTGTACCTGCTGAGGGCTCAGCCCCATTTTATAGAGCTTTTCCATGAGGTGTGCCCTGTGAATGCCCTCCCCTGGGCTGTGGTGCTTGGAGATGAGCAATTCTGGTGTCTTCGGGAGCCTGAGGAAATGGGGGTGCTGAATGACTTGTGCCCAGACTTTCTACCCCTTGCTTGGGTTTTGGGGCAGGTGTTGACCCTCTCTGAGGTGACAGGTCCTGAAACATCAAGTTGTGAGTGCCTCGCTGGCAGGAAGAAGTAAGAGAAGTGGAATTTGGGAATGATCAGGGAAGAATTCCTTGTTGAAGTATGGGTTGATGCAGAAATGTTACCTGCTGCTTCTCTAGTTCAGCCTAACCCTGTGCCTCAGTCCTGGTAGTGATTGGTGTGTAACTATGGAAATTGGAAAAACGTATTTTTCTGATATGGACTGGATGTGCTCAAAGGGCTGTTTCTTATGGAGCCTTCCTGCCTTCCTTCACCCCAAAGGCATCCCTGGATTCTGTATCCACATTGCTCCCGAGACTTGGGTGGCCATCACAGCTAAGCCAGGGGACAAAAGGCTCTGTCTTCCCCTTCTCCCTGAAAACTGTGACAATCAGGGCTCCTGCTGCTCCTCGAAAACACAAGGTATGGCTGCACCAAGAGCCTCTGGCAGGAGGCTGGCAAGCCATGTGGCTCCTTTGCTCTGTTTTGCACATCCAGATTTTCTTTCCTGCTTCTCCATCCCTCTCCAAGCACCGCTCACCCCTGCTCAGGCTGGGAGAGCGTTTCTGGGTTATTGCTGCTGGAGTGATTGGAGGTGGGAGAACACCCTCCCACCCAGCACGAGTTTGCGAGTCCTCTGGGCTCCCAGCTGCTCTGGCTGCTGCTGCTGCCTCTTGGGGGAGGACAGGAGGGACTGAGCAGGGGGTCTCTGCTCCTTGGCACAGCTGCACCGGGGCTCTCTGTGGCTCCCAGGAACCAGGCATGGCAGCTCTTCCCCAGATGGAGGACGGGATCCTGGGGGTATTGGCCGTCTGCTGCTTTGCTGCCCCCAAAAAGCCTGAAGGCTGTTTTGTGCTGCTGCTCTGCTGTTCTGCATCGAATTGCACCAAAAGCCGTGCTCCCCTCTGTTATCCCTGAAGATGGATGCAGATGACTCCCCTCCTGACATGTGCATGATCTGTGCACGCTTGGCTCTCCTCTCTTCCCGGGCAGCTGGCAGGTTATTTTTGGTCCTAGAGCGGCCCAGATCTGGTTTCTGCTGGGGCGAGTTCCTGCCCAGTGCACCTCTTGCATCCCCTGGGACTGTGGGAGGTGAGGAGCCCTGTCTTCCCTCGTGGATGTGTGGGCTGGAGCCGCTGGAGCTGCTCCGGTGCTCACCTGCTGAAGGGCTGGTCTGACCTCTCTCTGTGGAATGGCTGAGGGAAGGGGGTGTTGCCAGGTCTATGGGGACTCACCTGGATGTAGCGGCCCAGGAAACCTGATCTGTGGGCCTCTCTGGGAGGAGAGGGATGGGCAGGAGCAGCTGGTGCTGTCGCGGGGCTTGGAAACCCAAGCCAACACCTAGTCACGTGCATCCCTCTTGGCTCACAGGCTGGGGGAACAGCAGCCCCCTTCCTTCAGTTCCTGGCCTCCTGCCCACGTCCTGCAGTGAAAACCCCTTTGGAAGGACATTGAGGGGGATGAAGGGTTTGCTGGGGACAGCCCTGGGGAGATGCTGGGGACCTCCTGCCCTGTGTGTGTGCCTTGGGGAGGGCTCACAGTGAGAAATAGGGATGCTGCTATGTAGCTACCTCACTTGTAAGGATGTTCCTCCTCTAACGTCCCCCTGCAACTCCAGGATGTTTGAGCCCTTCCTTAAAATCAAGATTCATCCCAGCAATCCTGCAGCAGAGTTTATTCCACTGCAACAGGGTGCTGCTCAAAGCATCCTTTCCATATCTGCATGGTGGGGTGCTCAGGGGTCCCTCCTTACCTGGAGGGGGAACAGAGGGCAAATACAATCAGAAAAGGGGTTTCACCATGATAGACACAGGTTAAATATTTTCTGGGCACCATGGGCTGTATGGGAAAGTGTGGCTGCTTGTTTCTCTGTGCCCAAATGTCTCTATGGGCTGGTGAACTTGAGTACCTTGCTGGAGGTGAACACCTTGGTGGAGCTGAGCCCAGAGGAGGTATTTTGAGAGCAGGTTACCTGCAGTGGGTGGGTGTCACCAACTGTGTTGCTGCCACCGTATTCAAAAATCATTATTCAAGGCTTTCAGTAGTCTGGTGTCCTGTTTATTCCTGTGTTTGGTCCTATGCTTGAGAGCCTGTGTGCTGGCAGTAGAGGTGGGGTAAGAGTCCATTCCCAGGTAGTGCTGGCCACCATGGATAAGGACACTGCATCCAAACAACACCAAGGAGAGTGGGACTAAAATCATGGTGCACATACTTGCAAGGTGGTAGCTGGCAGAACTATGCTGCCAAAGATTCTGAGGGTCAACCTGTCTGTCAGAGCTGCCCTGATGTACCCTGGGCATCCTGGGACGCTGCAGCACTCCCTGTCCAGTGCTCCCCATCCTCACCAGTGCAGCTACTGAGCCAGGACAGTGTTTTCTCATTGAAAGCTGTGCCCTTTCCTCTGGGGAGGGAGCATCAACACATCCTCCCACGCTCCTGCTCATCCCCTTTCAACAAAATGCCGCTCTGACGTTTCTCTCTGCTCCTGGCAGGGAGTGAAGCTGTTTCCAATCTCTGACTGTGGGGTTCGTGGTGTAGGCTCACAAGTTTGGGCTCCCCTTCTCCAAGCATCCTCGTTTTCCTCTCAGTGTGGGGTTTCTGACTCACCTCTCAGGACCAGCCTGGCTCCTAACTCTGCAAAGCTGGCTCCTGCCAGTTCTTCTGTGGGAGAGCTCATCTCCACATGAAGGGTGTCATGCCACCGAAAACAGAACCAAATCAACTGTGAATAGGCTTTAACTTACTATTCAGGAGTACAATGGAAAATCAAAGATATGTTACATCTCCTTCAACTGTCTGGTTGTGCCGGGTTTTCTTTGTTGCAGGTGACTGAGGGAAAGAAAATAGGTTTGTTATGAAAGCACCAGGTCCAAACTGCCCTGCTCTGGTAATCTGGAAACCAGGAGATGTGAAGGAGGAGGTTTGTGTGGACCAGGGCTGCTGTGGGTGGGAACAACATGAGGATGAGGTTGGTGGCTCAGTTGCCTCAGGTTGGCTCTGCAGTGTGCAGAGAGCACCCAAGCTCTGCACAGCACAGCATGTTTGGTGTGGGTGGCTTTGTCCAGCTGTTCATCCCTGCCTGAGCCCTTGCAGAGGACAGGCTGCTGCCTTGTACCTCCTGGTTTTTGGCTGTACAACACCGAGAACATCCTGTGCCTCTTTCTTTGTCTTGTGCTTCTTCCTTTTTCCAGCCAATCTGTTGGGGTGGGCACAGTCTTTGGCAAAAATCAACCAGACCAAGAGTGGAATTCAAATGCACAAAGCAAAATGTTTGGTGTGAAGCATCCTAGGGCTGTTCTGTGCCACTGAGGTGTCTCATGGGACATGTGGCAGGGCAATGTTGTGCCACAGAGCTGCTGTCAGGGATGTGATGTGAGCAGGGAGTAGGTAAGGGGTTCCCTCTCCTTCCTGCAGGGTTGATTTGCAGGAGTTCTGCTTTTGCAGTTGGCTTGTTGCCAGGGGGCTGAATCCCAGCCCCACAACCCCCTGAAAAGGGCTCCATGTCCAAACCCTCTTCTCATCTTTGGCTTAGCTAGTGCACCAAGCCATGGGTGGACAAATGGACATCTCCCACTGAACCAGGCTCGGAAGGGGAGGCAGCAGGGTGGTCACATCCTTTGGGAGTGCTGGACCTCCCCCGGGAGCTCCTGCCAGCCCCGGGTGTGGGTGTGGGCAGCAGCCTGTGGTGAGGCAGTGAGTTGGACGTGAATGTGATGTGAACTCAGGCTTCCCTTTTGAAGTCTGACACCCGGGATTTTCCCCACCCGCCAGGAGGACTGAAGACAAAAAAGAGCAGGGAAGAAAAAGGGGGTGGAGGGGGGAAGCCCTCTTTAAACTGCTGGTGAGGGCACATCAAGGAGGCAGAAGTTGAAGGGGCTGTGGGGGAGGGCTTGGTGTGGGTCTGTCTGGCTGGCCAGCTCTGACTCACCCACATGTGCAGGTACAGCCCTGCTGCAGTTTCAGGTTGAGCCTTGCTCACCTGGAGATGCCGAGAGGGGTTTGCAGAGGCAGGAGGGAACAGAGGAAAGGGAAGAGCTATCAGAGCTTGGTAGTGTGTGATGGCCCTGAATCGTGTCCCCTCTCTTGGCCCTTGCAGTCATCCCCCCTTCCCAGCTGCATCCCAGTCTTGGAGGAATTAAGAAGGGCCCAACCTTGGGGGAAATCAAGAGAGCTGGGATCTGGCCCCACTGATGTGGAGGTTGAGGATTAGGCTGCCTTAAACAACAAAGCTTTGCTCCGCCTGTCAGACAGATACCCCAGGGGCAGACTGGAAGGGTGTGGAGTGGAGGCTCCTCTTTGCAGAGGTAGGATGGGAATGTTTTCTGGTCCTGCCTGTCTGGTTTAACACTCCCAGCTGGGGCTTGGACGATCCAAAAGGGAGCTTGATCTGAGATGCAAGGCTATGACTTATTATTATTTAAAACTTCTAAAGTGTGAAGCTGCAAAGCTGTAGCTTAGGCCCAGATTCACCTGATAGACCTGATCTACTGCGGATGGAGCAGTGGACAAAGACTGGATATGATGCCTGTTTGTGGAGGGTTGTGCTGGTGCAGCTCCAAATGAGATCTGCAAAAGCACCAGTGGGGTCCCACCCTGCCCCTCTCCTCCACCCATCTCTGAGCCTCAGCTTTTAGTTAGAAGTCAAAACTTTAGGGGGTTGAAGGTGGCTGTCTTTGGCATCCCCAAACCCAGGCTTGACTCACACACACTGTGTGCTTATCTCTCTGGAAAGAAATGGATGGTGTGGCTGAGTGTGACCAGGTGGGTCCTGTCAGTTATGAAGGATCCATGCAGGATCTGGACTCCACCAGAGCCCTGAGCAATGTCTGCACCCTTGCAAAGTGACACTTGGTCCTACTTGTCCTTCAGCACCATGAAAAGAGGCAAACAAGTGAAATTCCAGTCCCCAGCATCATCCTTTAGCCCATCCTGGGGGGTGGGAGGGGAAGGTGCTTTTGCCAGAGTTGCTCTCGCCATGAGTGAGAAGGGGCTGAACGATGGCAGCGTGTGGAGGAGGAGAGGGTTTGTGACCCGATGATGAGATGTCCCAGTGTGAGCTCACAGCAGCTCAGAACAGCCATCCTTTCTGTGGTTGTCCCATAAGGTTAAGCTTTGTGGTGTGTCACAGGGAATGCTTTCAGCTCCTAGAGCTGCAAGGAGCTCCTGATGTATTCTATTCCTCAGGATAAATAGCTGGGGTGTTGCCCATGACAGTGGTGTCAGGACCATGCCAAGCTCTGTATCTAGGTGGTCTCTACTTGGCAAGGTGAGCCCACCCATCCATGGCAGGAGGAGAAGGGCTTTGTAGTCTTGAGGCTGTTTGGGCTTGGGTGCATTGTCACCTCAAAAGCTTGGATCCCTTCATCTTCCCTCCTTCCTGGCTGTGCATGGCTGCCACAGGAGCCTCCTGTTGCAGACTGTGGGGTTCAGCCTCATGATTTTGCCCCTCCAGTGTCATGGTCCACTTATCCTTTCGAAACTTGTGACCTGCTGCACAACAGAGCAACTGCCTGGTTCTGTCTGAAGGTGTCCTGCCCTTGGTGACACAGCTGGGCCAGATGCTGAGGTCTGGAGAGCAACACTGAAATCGCTTTTTCAGCTGGAGCTGCTTGCTCCTGCCCTCATGGGAGGGATGCCATGTACCAAGTGCTGGCTGCAGGAGTGCACAGCTGAAGGAGAGAGCTGCTTTGGTGGGATGCCCACCAAAGGGGAAAAATGAATCAGAGAATAACAGAGGGAGGGAGGTGACCATTCCACCAATGGAATACAATAAATGTGCCTGTTAGACACCCCTAGTTTGCACATTTCCATGTGAGGAGAGGCTGCTCTGCAGTATGTAGGCAACTGCTGTCTCTGTGCCATGAGTGCGTTGCTTTAGGTGGAGAGGAACTGGGTCCATGCTCCTGGAACACTGTGGAATAGGGGAGCTGATCTGGGGAAAGCTGCCTGCACTTGGCAGGTGGGTTGAAATGGAAGTCTCTTCCAAGACAGCCCTTGATGGAAATTAGCCTTGCACAGCTCTGGAGGTGGGCTGTGAGGGTGAAGGGTTTGAGATGAGGCACACGGTGGCTGCTAAATTTAGGAGGACACCATTTTGTTGGTTATCTCCTTGCATGGTGAGCTAGATTCCATCCATGGCTCATAGCCTGGTCCTAACAGTACTTATGAGCTCTGTGGTGCCTGTGTCTACAGTAGGAGATTCTTTCCTTCTGTCATCCCTTGCATCCTTTGGACTTTTCATCTTTCTTGCTGTCTAAACCAAGTCCCTTGGGGAAGAAGATGGTTAATTAGCTCCTTCTCCCCCTGTTCTTCTCTGCCCACATTTTGCAGACCCCACTGGCTGGTGACCCCCTCTGCAGTGTGAGTGTGAAGCTTGTTATCTGCCCTGTAGAGATTTCTCTGGCAGGAAGGGCAGGTGATGCTGTGGAGACTCCAGCTGCCCTCAGGAGTGTTTGCCAAGGTGTGGGGGGCTCATCCCAGCGTGGCCTGGCTTGTGAAGGTGTTGGGGATGTACCCTGGGCCCAGATCCCAGATAAAGTGGGAGGACATTGTCCCTGAACAGCGTTGGTCTTGAGAGGGTACAGGACCTGTAGGGGATGCTCCTCTTCAGAGTGGGAGGGAGGGAGAGAGGGAGGCATCCCTCACTATGGTGTCACTGGCACTTACAGATGACGCAGGATCCTTAAGAGCTGGGCTGCTTTAGGGTTTTCCCTCCATTTCCCTGGGGGATGCTGACTCTTCTCTGTTCTCATCTGCTGCCCTGAGAAGATTCAGTTTATTGCAGTTGGGTCTTACCTGAAGCTAATCCCAATAAGGGATCCCCTCACTTACCCCTCCCAGCTGGCCTTGTGCCAGAGGGGCATTGAGGAGATGCTGCTTGCCTTGTTGAGGTTGTAACAGGAGATGGGGAAGGAAGAGGGGACTGGATCTGCAGTCAGGGGAGCACCCAGGCTCTCCAGTGTGTGGGAACTTCTGATCCTGCCAGCGGGCCATCACCATCTCCTCCCAGTGCTGTGGGGCTGCCTGTGTGTGCATGTAGTGGGGCAGCCCTGTCTCTCCACGTGTGATGCAAGGGGAAACAAGCTCTGCTCTCCCCAGACAAGGCATTGTCAGTCTCTGATGTGGAGAATGGGGTGCTGGGGAGAGGGGTGCTGCTGGTGGGCTGCTCCTCCTCCACACCAGGGTTAACCACCTCCAGCGGCGTCTCATGTGGCCGGGACAGATCTGCCTCCTGCAGCTTGGGTAGGGGAGGGAAGGAGGAAGCTGGTTGCGCAGTTGTTCATGGAAATCAAATGTGAAAGGAGTGGAAATGCTGCGGCACAGAGGAGGGCATCTTCGAGGGGGACCTGTGTGCTGCCTTTGCAGGGTCCCTCAGCCTCCTCCTGGTTCAGAGCTGAGCTCGGCACTGCTGAGACACAGGGAATGCTGTCCCTTGGACCCCCCTCCTTCTCCCCACACAGCGTGGTTGAGGGTTTGCAGCAAAACCAAAAAATGCCTCGTCCTAGAACTGTGCCTTCTGCCAACTTCTCTTATCAGACCCCGTGCGTTCGCCTAGAGCCAGTAGCTGTAGGGCTGGGGCTGGGGAACAGCCTGCTGTTAGCGCTGCTCTCTCGCCTGCAGCCTGTTTGCATTCATGATTGCATCCGTGCATTAAAGTGCTTTGAGCTCCTCGTTACCAAAGTGCAGAGTCTGAGTTTTAACGAGCCACCCGTGGGAGCTGGGACTGGGAGAGACGAGCCGCCGTCCTGCTGAACCGCGGCAGAGCTTGACAACAGGCACCGCTGCCTGGAAACGGTGGGCAAAGGCTTTATTGACCACTGGAGGTCACTTTTTCAATAATGCAGTACAATCCAACTTTATTTTGTCAGTACCTTTCATGCAGGCTGCTTCCGAGCTGCTCAGCAGACCCAGTGCAAAGGGAGGGAGAGGAAAGGCTTCTCCTGGAGCTGGGGAGGTGGAGGCTGCTCAGCAGCACAGGGTGTAGGGAAGGCTCTTGTGCCTCAGCAAGGAGCCAGAAGAGGAGGAGGAGGAGAGCAGAAAATGAAGCAGCCTGAATGCTGTTCCCCTGTGCTGTAGATGCACCTTCAGGCTCTTCATCAGTGAATGAGTGTTTGGTGCTGGGGGGCTGGAGGAGGGGTGGGGGAGGCAGGAGGGTGCTGGGGGGGTGGCAGGTCGGTGCAGGTGAGGTTGGGTGTTGTGTGAGGAAGGTCAGCTGGTGTTTCTCTGCCAGACAGGCAGTTGTTGGGAAATGAAGGCCCTACAGCAGCATGGTCAGGAATCCAGCTTGCTGCAGCTGTTTGCTCTCCTAGAGTGAAGGAGCTTCAGAAACCCTGTGATTTCAGCTTGAGAGAGAGGTTGGATGAGGGCAGGCTCAGGCCATTTCTGAGCCAGAAATTGTGCCTGAATCATGTTCCTTTGCTCCCTGTGTGGTGCTGAGCTGTTCCTGGGAGGGGACTGTGACCTCCTGCCTGCACTGCCTGCCTGCTCCAGGCATCGAGGTGAGATTTCTGCCCAGGCTGACACCCCATAAGAGCTTGGTCAGGCACCTGCTCCCAGCCCCAAATGCTGTCCTTGGACAGAAGGAGCTGTGGGGGACTAAGAGAGTGCCTTTTGTCACCCTGAAATCCCATGTAGGAGTGAGGAGGGGTATCCTGAGACTCTCTGACAGCAGCTGCTTTTGTGAAAGAACTGGGGAGGTTTCTGTGCTGGGGAGGAGCAGAGTCCCTGAACACAGAAAGGGGTGGAGATTGGAGGTGGAAAACCCAGCAAAAGGCCTTTGCTAAGGAGTCAACAGCAATGGCTGGCACACAGCTCTTCTGTCAGGCTGTGTGCTACCCTTGCATGGTGACATGAGGTTTCCAGACCTGCTGCTTGTACTGGGTGGCTTGGGGTGCTGGACGTGCCTGTCTTGGATGTGACCTGCAGGAAAGGCACCTCTTGGGCAGCAAACCCTTCTGGAAGTTTTCTGCCTCCTCTTGAGTTCACAGCTTTGGCTGTGCCACAGTCCAGGCTGAGACCCATTTGTAGAGAAGGTCCTTGTCCTTCAGCCCAGGGTTGGAGCTGTGGTGGTGGATGCAGGGAACAGGCTTGTTTGGTTTGCGTGTCCCTCTGCCCTCCTTCCCATTGTCTCCCGTTGCTTCCATGCTGCCTGTCCTCTCTTACCTGAATCCTTGTTCTTTGCCCTTTTTCCAGCAGGAATGCAAGTGCTAACCTGCCTCTCCCGTGTCTTGGGATCTCCTTGCTCTGTGCCTCCAGCATCTTCTTGGTGCCCAGGCTGAAATTCTCCCCTTCTGCCCCAGGAAGTGGAGGTCTCCTCCACCTCATCTGAGCCTGTTGGAGATGCTTGAAAGGATTGTGGAGTTTCAGCAGGACTCTGTAAAGCCCAGAGGCATCCGGCCTGGCACTGGAGGAATTCAGTCTTCTCATGTTTCTTTTTGCCATGCAGGAAGTCAGTTGGGAAGCTTGTGCCAGATCTGCCATGTGGGAAACACTTCTCCCTGCTGCCCTTTGGGAACCCAGAGTTCAGGCTCACCCAGGGCCATGAGTGGCCGGAGGTGGCCTGGTGGGTCCTTGTGTCCAGGCTGCAGACCCCCAGGACAGAGAAGGGTTGCCTCTTGTGATGATGCTTGTTCAATTCCCCATCCCCTGACTCTTTATTCTGGACTAGCTGGTTCAGACGGAAATGTTTCCATCATCACCAAAATGAGCAGATCTGGGTGGTTTGTTTTTTTTTTACTAACTTGATATTATCATTCCTCTTTGGGAGGTGGGAAAGGAATAACTGGTTTTCACATCTGTTTCTTTTACAGCTCAGGGAGGAAGGGGGTGGGTTTGCATGGTAATGTCAGAGTTGTGCTCAGAGACCCTGGGTCTGGGTAGGGAATTGCTGCTGTCCCACAGCCACCCTCCCCAAACTGCTGCAGTACCTGGACATATGTGAGGACTGTGAGCGTTTAACTGCCACGGCAGATGGGACTCAAGACACGTCAGAGCAAATATTTAAAGATCCATTTTTATAAAGCCGCTTTTTGGCCTGTAAACCACCCTCCCCACAGCTCCCAGTGCCCATTGCTGTGAACTCCACTGTTCACTGCTCCTGCTGCTCAGCCCTGCTGCCAACTGGCAGGACCCAGCCAACGCGCTGCCTTGGGTTAGTGCCGGATTTTTCTCCTTTCCCCCAAACCCAGGGTTTTATTTTATTTGTTTGTTTGTTTTATTTATGGAAGGGATTTTCCTGCTCTTGGCAGAGTGGAACAGGAAGTGATTGCTCTAACAAGGGAGGGTGTATCTCGCTTGCTGCCCAGCCCCATCCCTCTCTCCTTGCTCATGCAACAGTTTTTACTGTTTTACATGGCTGCTGCTGGAGCAGCAAATGGTGAATCTCTTCTGCTGGAGACAGGAGCTATTTCCCAGCCCCTGTTCTAGGACAGCTTGGAAGATGGGGACAGGGTATGTTGTTGGAGGGGAACTCTGAGTCTCCCTTTTCTCCTGTGTTACCACCTGAAGGGGTTTCTGGGATCAGACAGACACCAAGGCTCAGTCACACGTGGCCAGATCCTGGTGGATGTCTTCCTGCTGCCTCAAATTCTTTTTGCAAAAGGCTGAACTGAGGAATGTGTGTCTCCACAGGGTGGCAAGGCTGGGATCCTGTGTCTCCTTTAGCTCCAGAATACATCAGGCACAGGTGCCAGGTTCCTAGAAATGATCCCTGACTCCTTTACACAACATGGAGCGCTCTCCAGTTTGCTCTTCCCTTTACTGCTTCGTCTTTCAGCCTGGGCCCCATGGAGCCAAAAACTTACGTGGCTGCTAACACGGGCAGCTCTGCTCCTGAATGAGCAAAAGAAAAATAAATAGCATCTCAAATTGCAGCTTGTGTGCAACGGGCCAGATTCCTGCTCTCTTTCCAGCCCTGTGACTTGGGGTAGTTACTTCTGACTTGCCTCTGCAGTGAAAGTAGGATGGTAACTGGGCCCAGGGATGTTTTGGGATAGACCCAATTTAATCTCCCAGTGCTTTAATGTCTGCCTTGTGTTAAAAGCTGCTCAAACTCTCTGAGGAGAGCCGCTAACATAACTCACTGGTGTCTCTGCAGTGCTTGGAGATCCTCAGATGCGAGCGGTTAATGGTTGGACTTGATGATCTTACAGGTCTTTTCCAACCTAAACGATTCTATGATTCTATGGTTACAGAAGCTTTTAATAGCACTTAACTCCTCTGGAACGAAGTCCAAAGCAAGAGGAAAATCACAGCTGATAAGAAAAGCCATGTTGGTGCACTGGGTTAAACCCAGCATTGTGCCCTCTAATTATGCAGCGGTGGCCTGGGCTGCCGGAGTAACCGGCGAAGACGGGATGGCTGTGCTCGGCTGGAGGGAGCCAGGGCTTGATTTAGTGCCTGTTGAGATCAAGGGGCCTTTGATTTCAATAGGTATTGAATCAGGCACTGCAATATCAAATAGGCTAATCAGATAATAACTTCAGATCATCTGACATGGATTCGTGTCCCAGAGTTGGGGCGGGCGGAGTAAATTGGGCAGCCAGCTGGGCAGGGCTGTGTGAGCCACGGGCTGAGGCCCGTCCTTAATGAATGGGATGTTCAGTAACTGGTGGCAAAGATGGTCTGGTAGCTGGGATGTAGTATGGGCCAGGCACTGTCCTGCCAGGACAGGAGATCCAGCATGGGCCTGTGCCCCTCTCCCAGCTTGTTCCTGGGCGGGAGTTAATGCAGAGGCACAGCTGCCTCACCATGGTCTTCCCCACAAGGCTGCAGGGAAATCTGCTCCAGAGCACCTCCTCCCCCTCCTTCACTGACCTTGGTGTCTGCAGAGCTGTTTCTCTCACATATTCTCCCTCCTCTCTTTGGCTGCAGTTGCTCTGGTTTTTTTGTTGGACTTTTTTTCCCCTTCTTAAACATGTTATCCCAGTGGTGCTGCATCGCGGGTCTGTCTTGGAGCTGGCTGGCATTGGCTCTGTTGGAGATAGGTGAAGCTTCCAGCAGCTTCTAGCAGCTTCTCAGAGAAGCACCCCTTGCCATGCAAACCCAATACAGTGCTCCTCAGGTGTGTTAGGTCTCCAGGATGCCTATTTGTGCAGTTGTTGCCCTGAGGCTTGAGCTTTCTGACCCTGAATCTATGTTGGCAGGAAACCTGTTCTGTAGCATGGGGCATGATCCCTTTCCCAGGATGCCCAGGGAATCATACCCTGCTCCTGCAGGAACATGAGACGTTTGTAATGTTCCTGATCTCTCCTGTGCTGTGTTTTTCTTGGTTGTTTTCATTTAGCAGTGCCTGGGAAGGTGTGTGGTGGTGAGCAGGGCAGGGGGCAGTGCTCTGGGTGTCGGGTATGTGTCTAGAGTGATTGTAGCATCACCCACTTCTCTCCTGCTGGACCTCTGCTGCCAGTGCTGTGACTGTTCTGCTGGGAAACCCGTGGCTGCTGTGATGTGGCAGCTCAGAAACAGCCCCTGCAGCTGTCGCCTGAAGCCTGGGGTCTCACATCGCTCCTGGCCTTGTAGATGAAAGGCTTTAGATGTGCTGCTTTGCAGGGGTTGGAGCCTGCAAAGCCCAATTCCTCTGGCTTTGGGTTTTAAATCCAAAGGTCTAATTCTGAAAGCTTGTTCTGTTTTGTTTCTCTGTGGTTGGGAAAAAAAAAAAAATCTTTGTGTCCTGCTCTGTGTGCCTTATATGATGTCTAAGCTGAGTTTGAGCCCCAACCCATCCCATGATCGCTCTCTGTGGCTGCAGGAATGTTATCTCTGAGGTCTGCACCTGCCCCAACAGACTTGGCTGGAAGTGGGTCAGTAGGTTTAAAAGTTCTGGGAAGATATGCTGTGATCGTATCAGCGTCACACCATAAAAGAAACAGGCTGAAGTCAAATTCAAGGCAACAACAAAAACTTGGAGAGGAATAGAGAGAAGAGGCAGCAGATCAGCAGATGCAGAAATCCCTCTGGGTCCTATCAAGTGTTTTGCCAGTGTTAAATGCTGAGTAAAATATAGTGTCTGAGAGATCAGATCACTGGGTATTCCCTCTGGATGGGGAGATCCTGGGTTGAATATCTCCTTGGTGAATCATCTTCTGGAGCTGTCAGAGCAGAGACCTGGCATGGGGTTATCGCTGTGTCCGACTGGCTGCTGGAGGTGACGTTGTTCCAGGCTATTTGGGCAATACTAGTCGAGGAAGACACATAAATAGCATCATCCTGTTCTCTACTACTAAAACTCTGTTTCCTGAATGCTTGGATTCAGCAACAGCAAACAAAACCCTTCTGGGATAGCCTGAGCTGGGGTTTACAGGGCAAGGGGCAACCAGAGGGGTTTTGGCAGGAGTGTACTCTGCTGCTGTTGCTTCCAGCAGGACTTGGGAAAGACCAGCCCACCAAGCTTGCTTAACAAAAACATCTCCTGAATTTGCAAGGCCCATTGAAGGGCTTTTCCAGGTCTTCAGCAGCATATGGCTGTTTTTCTAGCTCCTTCTCTGTGAGCTGAAGGGTGGGTCACTGGCAGCCAGAAATATAAGAGATCTATAGAGGGGAAAGAAGCAATGGCTAAATGACTTTCATGAGAGATATTGAAGAGCCTCTGTGGCACAGGGAGGTGTCAGGCCCATGTGAGAGAAATCCTACAAGGAAAGCCTGCAAAAGGGATGGTCCAGTTAGATTTTTTTCATTATCTTTTTACTTAAATCGATCGCAGAGACTTCCAGAGTGGAGTATGGCTGTGAAAAAACTGTCTAATGTTGTATGAAGAACATGGTGGGAGGGAGAGGACTGTGCAGCCTTCATGACATCATGGTGATGGGTTGTCGTCTCCAAGGCTGGTCTTGGGATATGCTGTGAGGAACCTGTGAGGTACCTGCTGCCCTTCTCCCTTGTTTTGGGGAGTTGTGTCAGCTGTAGCTGGTCTTGGGGACTGGTTGTCTGCATTCTTCATTTGGGATCATTTGAGATAGCCCATGTGGACAACATGAGAGATGCAGATGCTCCATTGGAAAAGCTGTGGGATTACTGGGAGGGAGAGTGGGTTTAAATTCTATCTCCTGCAATAAACCAGCACAGGCTGGGCCTCCCTGCCCCTGTGGGGGCATATGTTTGAGGGAGAATCCCAACCACTTTCTGCTTTACTGGTCCCTGTTCAGGTCTGCCCAGCCTTGCACCAGGACAGCTGCTATTTAAACACCGAGAGCACTGTCTGAAGCGCTCAGTAAAGCTGGGCTTGGCTGTGCTGGGCTGCTCTGCAACTTCACTGCTCCGAGTACAGACAGCAAGCTGTTCCTGCGCGTGGGCTACCGGCGCTGCCAGGAAAGCTATTCTCATTCAGGAGAGAGAAATGAGCTGTGCAAAAAGGAGGCACATCTCGTATCGACAGGCATCGCCTGCCAGTTCGACCAGTACGTGATGGTGCTGCTGCACGGAGCTGGCTCGGGAGGTTTGATGGGGATGTGTTTGATGCAGGTGACCCCTTGGATTGTGCCAGGTTGTCCTGGCTGCTGTGGCTAAATTGGTGTGGCTGGCCCTGGTTTGGATGCTGTAGTGATTCCTTGCAACAGGGACAGAGTGAGACACTGTGATGTGACACAGTAGAGGACACAGTCCCTTGTGTGTCACGTGGATGTTCAAAGCCATGTCCCGCTGCTGCTCACAAGGCATTCTCACCTCTTCTGGCCCAGAAAGAACATTGGTGTAGAGATGCCTTGGGCTGCCTTTTGAGCTTCTGTAGTCGCTTTAACGTGTTTCCTCGGGTGGTGTTTGAAGCTTGCTGAGGATGCTGCCCTCACGCTGCACAAGGAAGGGATTTGTTTCAGCCCTTTGCTTGCATCTTTCAGGAGGAAATTGCTGGGAGTTTACAAAGAAATGCCGACACAGTCCTTCCTTTCGGAAAATTTCAGCTCCTGGTGGAGGTGTCTGTGTGTCGAGCAGAGTCCTTGAAGGGCTGGGCGGAGGGTGCCGGAGCCTCCCCACGCTGTAGCTCGAGGGCTCTGATTTTGGGCAGTGCTGGGCTGGCAGGGTGCCGAGTGCGGGGAGGCTCCCTGGGTGCTGGTATCTCCTACAGATCTGGGATCTGCTCAAGTGTGTCTGCCCCGACGCCAGCCCCTGCTCGGGTCTGCTCTTGGCTGCTCTGATGGTTTGTGTGTCTGTGTGTGTGCCTGCCCTGCAATCCCTTGGCCTGTTTAAGTGTTGGGAGGTGCTGTGGGATTGGTTTCACCCCCAGTTCAGCACTGGGGAACAAGATAAGGGGAGCCAGCTTGGGAAGCAGAGAGATTTCAAGCCGTGTCTCTGAAGTGAGAGAGGAAAGCTCAACTTCTGTGTGTCTCATTATGCTGTATTCCCCTTTTCTTCTCCCAAAAAAGCCCCCAAAAACCATGCAAGGAATCAACAGCCATGTCTCACCCTGTAAGCTCCCCATGACAGCCCTGGAGAGGGAGGATACCCCAACTTGGCTCTGCCTTTGTGGGACACAGCCTCCCCTCCCTCCCCTTTTGGGGGGCTGTGGGGTGCCTTGAGCCAGGGGCTGGCATCCCCCCCGGCCATGGTGGAGGCCCCCGGACCCTGCCGGATGTCAGGGAGCCAGACGGGCTGCCCCGGCCGTCGCAGCTGAGCTCCCACCCCGAACAATGGGGCCATTGAGGGGCTGGAGCTGGGGGTGAGGCCCGGCCGGGCTGTGGGCTGCGGACAGGGAGGACAGCTGAGCCCGCTTGTTCCACCACAGCCGAGCTACAGCCCAAAATAGGCACCTGGTGGCCATTTGGAGGCTGGGCCTCTTTGTCCAGAGGCCACGGCTTGTTTGCATGTGGGGATTTTGTGGAGTATTTATGGCTTGGAGAGGGGGAAGGAAGGAGGGAGCTTGGCAGTTGTGTGACCTTATTTTTATTTGTTTTTTGGTGTTGAAAAGGCAGGACTGCTGGTATTTTTGTCCCCACCCCACACCTTCCCATAGTTGCTTAGGCTTCCTTGCAAGCCCGGCACCTCTGTCCCGGTGCAAGGGCAAGAGGGTCATTCTGCTGATTGCCGTGATGGCTGGGCAATGGGGACAAGGGACAGAGAGGAGAAGAGCCCCATGGTGAGGTCGTGGTGCTCCCAAAAGCCCTCAACCATGGCGGGTAAGAGGGATGAGAGATGCCATCAACAGCTGGTGAAGCCACTAATGTGTTTGCCCATCTTCATGTGCCATCCCAGTCTCTAGTCCCAGGTTCCTCTGTGGCTGCCAGAGCCACCTCCTGCCCCATGGAGTGCACGTGGGTGTCTGCAGAGAGCACTTCCCCGTCCTCCCTCACCAGACCCCCTCTGATCCTCTTTCCTGTCACTGAAATGTCACTCTGCCTGGCTCTCATAGACACTGAGCATCTGCTGTGCCCAGTGACTCTGAAAATTGTGCCTCTTTGTACCCGTGCACGGATTTAAGGGCTCGACATGAGATGTCTGAAGAGGTGGTTGTGGTTTGAGCCCTCTTTGGGTTGTGCTGCTGAAAGCAGGAGTTATGTCTGAGTTGGGAAGGGTGTAAAATTAATGCAATGTTTGGATCAGCTCATTAACTAACTGTGCTGGTCCAAATCTTGCCCTTGGAGGCATGTGTGCTGCTGCCAGAGCCATCAACATAAAGCCTCTCCCCAGCACAGCCAGAGATAGGATTTGGCCTGTTTATATTCACGGTGCAAAAAGGACCGAAGGATTAATGACTGATTACTTCTTGGGCCAGCGGGAGCCCTGGGTACCCATCCAGTCTGCAGATAAAATGCAGGGCAGACCAAGACAAAGCTTTGCAACAGAATCCTCCCAATTACCTCACCGATCTCCCCGTGCTGCGCCGTAAAATGCACCGTCAGCTCTGCAGCCAGCTCTGAGCCGGAGACGAAACGCTCCCAACGCTGCTCTGAGCTGCTCTGTGAGGCTCTGGGAGAAAAGCCTCCATAGTTCCCCCTCTGCCTCACCCTCTCCCTGACCTGGGCATCGTTTGGGGGTGGCTTGGCGGAGCCTTGGCTGGTCCCTACCTGCCTGTGCATGTGTCTGAGCATCCTATCGGCCCCCCCAGTGGAGCCTGCGCGTTGGATGCAGTTTCTATGGTTACTGCAGCTCCCGGGCCCGGGAAGAGCAGTTGGATGCTGGAGCTGGCAGGACCGACGTCTCCCTCTGGATCAGCCAGAAACTTGACAGGGAGTCGGTGTGTGCAGGAGAGGCAGAGAGGAGGAGAGAAGGAACCCAGGGAAAAAACCCTGTGTCTTCTGGGTACAGGGGTTGCTGTCCTCCAAACAGGCTTCAACATAGGGAGGGTGGGGGAAAAAAATAAAAGGGATGATGAGAAAATTGCAGTTCTGGTGCTCGCATGAAGGTGACATTTGTTGTAGCATCTCTAACCATCGATTCGGGGATCTAAACACATGGAAGTTTTAACTGCTGCCAGAGCCTGATTATTCTACCCACATTTGTTTTCTTCCAGCCCTTCTTTCCTCTTATTTAATTCTTTTAGAGTCTTTTATCCTGATATTTCCCTCCCTACACACACAGTTTTCCTTCCTGTATCTATATACTCCCCTCCTGCTCGTTAGGCTAAAAGTTCAAGGCATGTTTAGCCCTCACCACATGTGATGTTGACGGCACTTGGGAATCAACGGGAGTTTTTTGGACAACCCTGCTTCACCATTTCACCAACCCTGCCCCAAATACTCATGGTGCCTACCAAACTGGATTCAAACTTGCAGGCTGCACTTGCAAAGCCCTTTCCAGCTCGGCCACTTCACCTCCTCTGAACTGCTGGCAGACAGGGCAGAGCCTCCGAAACGCGTGTGCTGTAATAGGCATCTCCATCCCTGCTGTTATGGGCAGGGTGTGGGGAAAGGAATGAAAATAATTAAGCCAAAGGCTTGGGCAATGAAGGGCTCTCGTCCTGACCTGCTTGGGAGGTAACTGGGAGCACAGGTCTCCCTGGGCTTCCCAGGTGAGGAAGGCTGCTTGCCCAGGGAGCTCTCAGTGAGGCCTGAGCCGGTCAGACTGGCTCTCCCATCTCCCTGGGGCAGCTCCAAGCACTGCAGCTCTGTCAGGTGAGGGGTTGCAATGGGTTATGGCCATCCCTGACTCAGAGAGGAGAGGGCAAGCAGGGGAAGGGTTTGCAGAGTTCTGTCTGTTTCCAGGGCTGGCAAGCTGGAAAAAAAAAAAATCCCTGTAATGCCAGGAAACTGCTCCCTGCCCTGTGCACCAGGGTGTTTGTAACCCTGGATGGAGAAAGGATGGAGCATGAGCTGAGCAGCTCTCCTGGGTTTGCACTGAGGACTCTTCCTGCCCCAAAGCAACACTGCCTGGCCCTGCCCACCTTGTGTGTGGGGCCAGCAGCTCCCAGGACTGCAGGGGTGGCAAGTCTCCTCCTCATTCAGGGCCAGCCCAGCTCCTTGCAGAGGGGAGAGGCAGCTGTGCCTGGAGAGACGTTGCATGACTCCTCCTGAGTGTGGCCTAATTTTGAGGGAGCCACTGCCCTTCCCTGACTGTCCAGCCCTTTCCCCTCACCTGTCCCATGTGCTCACATTGCCTCTCACATTCCTACCCTATGCTGGGCTGAGACCTCACTCACCCAGGCAGAATATTCTGGACTGGTTGGCTGGGCAAGTTCCCAGGTCTCAGGCAAGGTTAGGGATGCTTTTCCAGTGAGGTGGCTGCAGTTGGAAAGGCTCTTTCCTCCCTGCATCTGAAGCTGGATGGGGACCAAGCACTTGTGGTCCTGAGCCTTTCTGTCTGGAGCCCTTGCAAAGCCTGGGCTGGATGCACTGGGGCTCAGCTCCAGCTTGGGTTTTCCCCATCCCAGGTGGTGTCTGTGAGACCACTGGGCACTGTGCAAGAACCTTACGTCAACAGTCATCACATTTTGCCACCTTCTGGGGCAAAATAGTCTTTTTTTCCTTCATTTACCATGATTTCCTTTGAGTTGTGGGAAGGCTGATGGAAGCAAAGGCAAGAGTGAGATTCCACCTAGTTGAGATTTGTCTCTTTTTTTGAAGGGTGAGAAGGCTATTGATGTTGGGACGAATTGGTGGCAAAGGCTGTTGAGCAGAGAGGCTTAGGGAGGTAGTGTGGTCCCATGGAGCAGAGTAACACCAAGAAAGGTGGAGTCACGTCTTGGGCTATAATACGGCCGTGTTTCCGTAGGGGAAACACTGTAGATGTTCCCAAGGGGAGGTTACAGCATCTCTGGAAGCGCTGGATGCTTTGTTGGTACCAACGCTCTGCCTTGCTTCTCTGGGATCCTCTGGGAGGTGGTGAAGCAGCAATTTACCCCAGACCCTGCAGTGCAGACTCCCTGTCCTGCCTTTGCTGGGCTAGTGACGGGTGCTGTGGCCCCATCAGCCAGAATGTTCCTGCCAGCAATTCCGTGGCTGCTGCCACCACCGGAGATGTCGGTGGGAGGCAGAGAACAGGGTGTCTGCAGGCCCCCAGCTCTCTGAATCACCTGCTCAGCCCTTTGGTTGCCGGGACTTGCAGCTGCCTAAGCTGTGTTTACCCTTCCCCAATCCCTTTTCTCCCTTTTCCCCAGGCAGACTGAAGCCAGACAAGAAAGGGCAGATGCGTCTCCCCCTCGACAAGTTGCTGCAGGTGAGGCAGGAGCTGCTTGGCACGAACACCTGAGCCACCTGGCCCTCCTGCCGGGTTAACCATTCCGGGCGGGCGGGCAGGAGCGGCGCTGCGGCGGCGCTGGGCAGCTCGCCAGGGAATGCGTGGGAGCAGGGGCTGGGGGATGCTCCGGGGAGAGGGAACGGCCCCACTGAGGATCCTCTTCCCCAGGCTGCAGGCGTCGAGTCGGGGCACTCCCAGTCTGGATCGGTGGCTGACGGGCGGCCTTTGGAAATGGAGCATCAGGCTCATAGTTTTCATATTTCCCCTCCTCCTGCCTTACTCCTCGCAGAAGGGAGCCCCTGGAGAACTGGGTCCGTCTGGGAGTAGGGGATAGCAGGGAATAGAGTTTTGCATCGCTGGGGCTGGGCAAGACAGGCCAGGTCTGCTCCTGGCCCAGCAGGTTGAATGGCTCGTGTGTCCTCAGCTGAGCTGGACCCAGACTAGTCCCTGTAAGAGGTGTGTCCTGGCTTGATGTTCAAACTGGCCTCCCCAGAGGGCATCACGTTCCCTGAACGGGATCACACTGGCAACACATCCACGTGCTTTCTGTGGGTTTCAGTGCACCTGCCTGGGTGGCAGCAGGAGCAACCTCTTGGAGCTGGGTGCAGGAATCCATCTTCAGGAAAGCTACCTGGAAAGTAGCCTGGTTTTCTGAAAGAACAAAAGCTTTACTGAAAATAAGATTTTCCCTCCAATCTATTTTCCTTGTCATGAAGGAGCCACGGTGACTTCTGTTGAAGGAAACGAAACCTAGTTTTAGTTCCATGTTCTGAGAAATGTTTGAAATACAATGGAGAATGTCTCTGGATTGGTTTTGAGCCCAGGTAAAGGGCAAAAGCTCTTGATTGATTTATATTTCAAACTTCTCTCGCCCTACTCGTCTGCCTGGAGTTCCAAACCTCAAAGTGTCCAGCTCCAAAGAAGGGAGTATTTGGCACAGGGGCTCATTTGGATTAAATTCAAGGCTGTTTTTATCTGTTTCAGGCAAATGTCATTGGGATCCTTTTGGTGTCACTTTGCTGTTCCCAAGTAGGTTCCTCGAGAAACAGTAGGAAGCTGAACATGTACATACATCTCTGAAGCACTCGGGTATTTCCAAGTGATGCAACTTCAGATTCCTTTCCCACCTCCCCCCCTTCCCCTTTGCTTCAAAGCCCTTTTTTGGCCTCGAAGATCAGCTTGGGTTTAGGGGTTTTTTTGTTACTGTTTTAGACTTCTTGAAGAGAGCCTTACCTGGGAGGAGGAGGTGGGCAGCCTGGACTGAGGGTGGTGCAGGCAGGGTGGCTGGGGAGATTCTGACCCTTTGGGGAGACCTTGTTCCAGCCTGTAGGTCTATCTATAAGTCTGGCCTGACTGTGAAATCCTCCCATGGCCAGGACACATCAGTAGGTGAGAAATAACATCAGCTATTTGCATGCAAGCTAAACTCATGGATCAGGCTGAGTAATGTGCTGTTTCATGTGTGAGACCTGTTGCCTTTCCATGAGAAGAACTCCTGATCTGTGTGTTAAAACAACAATTTAAGTAATTTTCTGTTTGGATGCTCCATAAAACATGGGGTTTGGCCATTGGTGGCCATTGCTCACTGGAAGATCCTGGCTTTCTACCTGGCCATCACTTGAAATTGTGTGTATCAGTGTGACAGTGCAATGTGACTTCTATCTGCCCGGTTCGTGGATGCTCTGGTGTGAGGTTTTGCTTGCTGAGGCTTTCACACAGGCTGCTCTCCCCAAAACCTTCCCTGTCACTGAACATGTGCCAATAAATCAGCCTGGGGAGGGACCATTCCAGTTTCGCTCATCCTCCAGACCTGTAACCAGCTGGCAGTGATGTCAAACACGACTTGTCCCTGCAGACAAAGTCATGCTCAACATCACTGTAATTAATCTGATTCCTCGAGGTCGTGGTTTGAACACAACCTAATTGTCTTGGGGAGGCAACACCCTCTGGGTCACACGGTGTCTCCGCACAGGGGTAGGTACTGTGTGAAACCTGGGGAGCAGCTGAGCTCAGAGGGGCCTCCCAACCCTGAGCTCTCCCCCCAGTGCTGGGGACTCTGAGTGAGGGGTTGGGAGCCACAGTGGAGCCTTGGTTTTATGTGGGGACCTGCCTTTCTGCTGCCCACCTGACTTTGCAGCTCAGTGTCCCCAGGAAGGAAAAATGGAGTGAAAACTTTTTTGCTGCTGGGAGAAGAGGCAAACAGGAAGGCTGTGTCCTGTGGTTTACTCCAGCAGGGAAGGAGAAATGTTTTCCCATCTACAAAAATCTTCTAAAAAAAAAAAAAGAAAAATCCTGCCCTCCTACTGCATAGGGCAAACCCTTCTGAAATAACCTGTCAGAAATTTCCAGTGAGGCTCAGGCTTTCCGAGACCTTTTCAGGAATAACCAGAGACGGTGTCTCTAGCCATTGTGGGCTGAGGGGACCCACATTTCTCTCCCTTGATGCTCCATATGAGACTGACATGATGCTCCATATGAGACTGACAGGACAGACTGTGGTGGACTTTTCCTAGGGTCCCACTGTTCCCCATGAAAGCTCTTGTTTTCATTGTGCTGTAACAAGGCCGTTGGGGTCATGTTCCCACCAGCTCTGCCCTGTGAAGAGGCAAGTGTGGTGGAAGAGATGGGGAACTCCACTGTCTTGGTTCTCTATTTCCTCTGCTTGGAGACAGCTCAGTTTTTATTTCCTGAGTGGCTACAGTTCGTTGCACGGCGCTTCGAGCCTTTGGACTGATTTTGCACACCAGGGTAGGGCCCCAGCCTCACAGTTCCTCCTGCTGCCACACTCCTAAAACCCTCCGGGGGGAAGGAGTCTGGGCTCCCTATTTGCAGGGAACAAGAGTCCCGGTGGTGAGGCTGGGATGTGGAACAAGCCGAGCGTTTTGTTTCGTCGCTCCGTACATGGCAGCGTGGCTAAACGCGGAGGCAGATTTCAAGGCACGGTCGTTTAACTACACTGGGAACGTCTGATTCCAGGCATGCTTATTTCACAGATTTTAGTTGCACATTTCCTGGGCAACAGTTTTGCAAATGTAATTCTGCAGGTAGGCTTTGGGGGGCTGAGGGCAGCGGATGCAGCTGGGCGAACGCTCGCCAGCGAAGGAACACGAAAGCCTCTTCCCCCTGCGCCTTGTGGGTTTGGTGTTGTTTTGTTTTCCCTCTTCAGATGAAGAGTCGGAAAACATCTGAGACCAATACTGGGATAGAGTGGGAGGAAAAGGAGGTTTCTGAAGTCCTGGTCAAGTTAATGGGAGCGCTTTCCTTTATGGATTATGAATTTGTTTTTTGTAGCTTGGCTCTGGTTTGTTTGCAGGGAGCATGGTTTGGCTCCCACTGTCCTCAGCAGAAGCAAAGCTGGACCAAAGTGGCCCTTGGTGCAAGACAGACTCAGGATTCAGATTTCTCTTTTTAAGGGGCCTGTTCTGTTGCCTGTTAGTGGGTCAAATTTTGTAGCTCTGACTCAGCCTGAACTTTCAGTGGCTTTTGCACCTGGAGATTTAAATATCTATCTACAGGGGAGGTGAGCACCAAACGGCATCCCTGGCTGCAACTCCTTAAGACGTTACTTCCCCCTTTACCCCCTCCAGCTGTTTATTATTTCCCTCCTGCTGCTGCTTACCACCTCCACGGTGAGTCAGAAGAATGGGACATGAATGTTCCCACCTCAGCTGCTTCAGCACAAAGTCTGGCAGCGGCTTCCTTCCAGCTGCTGGGGAAAGGGGGTTTAGGCAGAGCTGCCAGCCTTTGCCCAGGAGCCTTGGAGGAGAGTGCGAGAGCTGTTCCACCGGCGCTGCGCCGGCAGCGGGAGCCTCCGGCACAAGGGAGCAGATGAACAAGCTGCCGGGGGTGGCAGCGGTGGTGATAACATCTGGACCCACCCGAGGAGAGCACATCTCCCGATGCTGTAAGTGCAGGGTTGGGACCTTTCGCCGCTGAGCAGCCTTTGCTCCCACTGAGTTCAGCAAGAGTTCGGGGTGCTCAGCCTCTCGCAGGAGCGGGGTCGTGCAAGCCGCTGGCATTGGGTTTGATAGGAGCTGCACCTGAGGGAGCGCGCTGGGAGCGCTGCCTGCCGGGCTGGGCGAGCCCCTTTGGGATGGCTCCCGCCAAGTTCGCAGACAAAATGCAAGAGGGAGTCCACTGGAGCCAGCTGTTGGCTGGAACGGAATAGTTTTTAAAAGAGAATTGCTGTAGAAGCCAGGAGTCCCAGGGGAGCTGGAGCCTCCCCCCACCTCCCTTTGCTGGCTGGCGGGGGGCTGCGAGCACAGCACCCGCATCGCTCCGCGCAGGGCTCCGCGGTGGAGGCAGCCTTGTTGCCTTGCCGCAGCCAGGGAGGCATCGCTGCTCTGTCAGCCCCCTCTTCCCTCCCTTTCATCTCTTTCCTCCTCCCGTGGCCCCCCGAGTTCCCCCTCCAGCCTCAACCCGACTTGAAAAATCTCAAGGCAAATCCTGCTAAATAGGGACATTTCGCCCGGCTGCGTCCCTGCCCTCCCTGGTCTCTCGCTCCCTTTGCCGTTTCTGGCCTGCTGGGTTTTGTGTTTCAGTTGTTATAAATAAAGCTCCAGGCACTGATTTGGGTATACAATGACACCTTGTGTTATTAGACAGCACAGGACAGACTTTGCAAGGGGAGCCTGCTCGCCCGCCCTCCCTCTCCTCCGCTGCCTGCGGTCTGCGGGCAGCCTCCGCGGGCTCCGGGGCGGTGGCAGCAGGTGCTTCTGCCTCTCTGTCGCTGCCTAAAATCACAGCCCCCCAGGAAAAAAACCCACCCCAGAGGATCCTGGTCCCTGCTTGGACTGGGCTGGGTTTAAATATAGGCAGTAGTGGTGGAAATATCTGCACTTAAAGAAGGGAGCGTGGCAGAGGGTGACGCGGAAAGTCTGCTCTTCCCCAGTTTTGCGCCTCCAAAAAAGTGGGTGGGAAGTATTTGCAGGGGTTAAACCAGGGATGTCATTGTCACCCATCACCTCAGCCCTGCTGGGGGTGACCTGAGCTCACCCCAAATCGCCCAATGCCGTGGTGCTGGGCAGGATTTCACCCTGCAGCCGTGTCACCCGGCTCCTTCCCTGCCTGGCCGTTGGGTGCCTGGCAGAGGTGGGGGCTGAGCATCCTTCCACCCCAGGCTCACCCCATCCCCACATGGCATCCTCAACCCCCAGGAAGGGCTCTGTGAAAGCCACCTCATGCCAGCCACCCTCTTGTCTCTTGTTCCCTTGGGCACTAGCACTGGCTGGAGTGGGGGAAACTGAGGCACATGTTGAGTCACACGTGCCTGTTTTTGGCTCTCTCTTGGTATTTCCTCCCTTTCTTCAACACTGAGATTTGGGGACAGGACCCTGGGGCAGCTTTTTGGAGAGATATCCTGTGTTTCACTGGTCATCTCTCTGCAGGGAGACAGCAAGAGTCTTTGGGTGCCCATGCTGTGAAAAATTTGAGGCAGCAACTTAAAGGCTGAGAAATAAAAGTCCAGCCTGCAGGGTTAGGAAGCCTCCCATCGGGGCTAAGTTGATTTATCCAGATTATTTTAATTCTTTCAAAGACTTTTGGAAGGGGAGCTTTTGGGCACATTGCTAAGGAGTTCTGGTTATTGCAATTTTACTGATAGTTTTTGGGATTATTTGAAGTCAATGAAATATCAAAGATGAAAAATTTCCCCTTGAAAACTATTTCTGTGTTGTTTTTTTTTTTTGTTTTAGTTGTTTGGGTTTTTCTTTCCTCTCACCCCTGGATTTGTGCTGTGAAGAAAGGGTACCCCAAAACCTCTTTCTAGCTGGATGAATGGTGCTTTACACTTGCTGGCCATGTCACCATGACCATAAAAGCAGGCTGGGATTGCTGTTTTTAAACTTCTCCTGAGTAAAAACATGGGATGGGGTTGGTGCCTGGATTACTGCTGGTCTTCCCCTTCCTCCCCACCTCTTGTAAAAGAAAGAACATGTAGCACATGGGGGTTTATTTTTGTGGTCTTGTGATCATTGGACTGGGGAGATGCAGACCTAAGGAGAAGGTACTAAAATACCCTCTTTTCATGGTTTGGATGCCCACATTACTTTATAAGGTAAATAACCCAAACTATCCAATAAAATTCCAACACTGTGCATTAATAGAGTAATGGAGATATTTAACGTATGCAGTAAAGCTGCTATTCCAGAGCCCTAGGCCTGCTTTAGTAGCTATAACAGGAGTGAATAAGATCTTTTCCTGCTTTTATTTATACACATATAATATCAAATATTACTGAGTTGTTGCTTGTTAATGTTAGCCAAAGGGGTTAAGAGAAATAAAAAGGGATTTTGGAACCATATCAGGGGAGAAAGAGCAAAAGTAGGCCCATTAATAAATGAGGGAGCTGAATTCAGCAATGATATTGAAGTGACTAAGTTACTGAGCTGCTTTTAAAATCAGTCTCTGGTAAAATCAGTGGAGACAATTAGGAGACCTTGTCAGATACAATCAAGGGCTCCCAAACAGAAGAGCAGCCCATGAGGAAATAGAGAGGCCATGAGGAATAGGGGAGTGAAGCCAGTGCTTGTTGAAGTCAGAGGAAAGGCTGACGTTGAGTCTGTGTAGCTGTCACTGGAATGTTGTGCTGACAGGTCAGAGATGTCCCTGCTGTGGGATGGGAGCTCACCTCTCCCCTAGGACATAGGAGAAATGTGGGATGGGGTAGGAAAGCCTGGGCAAGGGGGATGAAGGGAGAAATATACATTGGACCAGGCACTTTCCATCTGTCCACGTGGTAGAATTCTCTAGCGAAGGAGCAGGGGTGGCAGCAGGAGAAAGTCGGTGTTTAACACTTCCAGCAGTGCACCTGAAGTTGAAAATTTGCTCCTGTGTTGTCTGAGCTGGTGCTGTTGAAGGTGTCAGGGCTGTGGGAAGGAGCATGGCATGGCACATGAAGGGCTTATTGGGGGTCAGAGCAGCCCAAGGGAACTCAATGAACACAACACTCCATGGCTGGTTCTGTCCAGGGCCTCCAAACATCTCACTGGAGACACAGAGCCATGGGTTGAAACGCTGCAGTGAGTTCCTGCAAGTGAAAGATGTAGGTGACCAGATATGGACTGAATGATGGGAGAACCCAGCACCCATTTGAAGGTCACATCCTCCATCGTGGGCTTTTTTTCAGGATGGTCCAGGTCACTGTTTACATCCCTCTCCTACATCATAGTGAAAGTTTTCATTAGATGCAGAAAGGCAGTGAAGTCGAGGAGGAAAGGGAAAGGCTGGGAAGGTTTGCTCCAGGAGGGCAGAAATAACCATGTCACCTGGAAAATGCCAAGTGGATGTAACTGCAACAGAGATCCAGAGGGAAAGAGCTTCTTGCAGAACAGCTGAAGGAGGTTTGGAATAAATATCACCCCAGGACTGGAGAGCACTGGTCTAAATGTTGTTCTTGGGGACCCAACTCTGAAGCTGGCTGTGGTCTCAGGAAGGCTAAAACCTTCTGTTGTGTACATCTTGTGTAAGTGCAAGATCTGCCTTTTGATATTTTTGGGGCAACAGATGCTGAGGCCATGTGTCAGACAGCCCTGGAGACTCTACCCTGGTTCCTTCTCTCTTGCTTGTGTTCACAGCACTTTTCCAGTGCCCAAGTCTGGGCTTTACAATGACATCCAAGTGTAAACCCACTGGGAAGGGATTTGGAGTAAAGCACTGCAATGACATGGAGCAGGAGTTTCCAGGATGCAAGAGAACAACTGCAGCCCTGGGTGCAGTCCTTGGTGAAATGATGGATGGCAGAGACTGTAGCTGTTCTTTATAAAAGAAGGGTGTAAATGCAAAGAAAGAGGCTTGGGGGTACCCAGCCTTTAAAATGTCAAGTGAAGGTGGGAGTGGTTGGATTGAATTACACAAAGGAAAATGGAGACTGAATAGTGGTTAAAAACCCAGCAAATTAACAGCAGCAAGAGAACAGCTCTTGAACAACAGGCTGGCAGTGCCAGCTTTGAGTTGTTTTAGACACAGCCATGAGAAGCTCTCAGATTTAGAGGTGTTTTGCAGGAATGTGGTGAAGGGGTAGGTTTGCTCCAGCCTTTTCTCACTGAATTGCCTTGAATTCCTTTGGCTAAACTTGTTGTCATGAGAGGAACTGGTTCTCGTGGAGCTCAGCCAGGGCTTGCAGCTGTGTGGAGGGTGGGAAAGCTCCCTTGGAGTTCCCCAACTCCTCCTCGATGGGAGGCAGGTTGGGTGGTTGGTTTATTTGTTTATTTTGGCGCAGAAGGATGGGATTTGGGGATCTGAGTTTGATTCCTAGCTTGTGGGCTGTTAAGTAAATAACAAAATCTCTGTTCCTTGGCTTTTCCAGCTCTGTAATGGGGTTAAGGACCTTCCCCCTGCTTTGTTGTCCCGTGGTCTCATCCAGTGCCCACTCCAGGTGCTGGGATGGCTCCTGCTTTCCTGGTCACAAGTTAGATTGACCTCCAGGTTAGGAACTGTGAGAGGAGAAAAACTGGGACAGTGCAGCCCAGATCTCTCTAAAATCTGTATTCCTACTAACTGCCCAAAATCACCTGTTGAAGAATGCTGGATAAGCAGCTTCTGAGTGTTATGTGCTTTATTTATTACAAAATATGAAGGAGGGGAATTGCTGGTGGGGTTTGAAGAGATTCCCCTGGAAATGTAAAATCATAATTTCTTGATTATTTTTTTTAATGATTTTGGGACTAAGAGGGTCGTTGGAACAACAGCAAGACAAGCAATCCTTTCTCTGCAGGTATGAGACACAATTATGATTCCCATGTGGCTGAGGCTGGAGATCATGTAGTCAATGAAGGAGTGAACACTAGAGAAGTGTCCACAGTGTTGGGGAGATGCATCAGCTCCAGCTCTGCTGGCTTTTACTGGAGTCTCACAGAGGCTGCAATTCCACACTCAGCCCTTCCCTCTTCTTTATCCCATCCATGTTCCTCTTTCCTCTTTCTCTTCAGCTATTTAGTCTAGAAAAAATCGTAATGCATTTTTTAATGTGGCTTCCCTGCGTGCAGATTTCCTTTCTCTTCTCTGTGCAGACATTTTTCACCCTCTCAGTGTCCCTGAGCTGTGTCCCACAGCCAACGCTGGCCTAGGTGGCTTTGCCCTCTGTGCTGGAATGCCAACAGCCAGAGCTTTCCTCACACATCTCTTCTGAGCCTCAGTGCCTTTCCTTCCCCGTCACATGACTAGAGTTTGTGGGAATCTGTTCTGGTTTAAGTTGAAAATATGCATTTGAGACAGAGAGGGTGGGAGAGAGGCATGCAGACCTCACCCCTCAAAGCCCAACCCATCCACACTCCCAGACTCCTTCCAAAAGGAAAGTCAGAGAAGAACCACCTGATCCCTGTTTCTTCCAATTCTCATAATTTACAATCAGCCTTTTGGGCTGCTCTTTGGTGAGGGGCTGCCCCATGGGGCTAAAATTCTGTAGGACAACAGTTTTCAGTGATTTGTACACCTTGCCTCCTCCCTGAAGCCATGGGAGCAGCTCATGGAGGACAACAGCATGTTGGCCTCAGTGGCACCAGACACACTCAGTCTCATGTGTGCCCATTTTACGGGTTGGAAACATCAAATAATGAGCTTTGTCTCTGCATGGGTGACCTGCCTGCAGTGCCTGGGTTCCTGGCGTTGTCTCCTCTTTCTGGGTGGCCCTGTGTGGGTGGACAGCTGGGGAAGCCACCCACCTCTGTGAGGTGATAAATCCTGGACTTGCAGAGCCACTAGCACATGGCTGAATTTTGCCAGATTTGGTCCCTTTTCTCTTGGCTGGGTGTGTGTGACCTGAAAACGTCCCCAGGAGAAAGTGTCCGGCTCCCCTACAAAGGAGCGCGTCGCTCTTTATGTCTCAGTTCACTTTCCTATTTAAACGCCCTTCGCTGCCAGGGCTGACAAATTCCCTGGGTGACCCCAAAGGAGGTGGCTGCCCAGTGTCACCGTGGGGGGTACCCGCTCAGGACACCCAGCAGGAGCCCAGAGCCTGCCCAATCTGCCTCCCCGTGCTGCTCCCTGCTCCAGCCCGGCTCAGCCGGGAGCTGGCTGGTGAGCCAGGGAAAAAAGAGGCTGCAGCAAAAGATGGAACAAACAGAATTTTTTTTTGCATCTAGAGGGGGAAGCACAGAGCTAAAAATAAAACGGGAAGATCAGTATCTGTCAGGCTGACGGCGGATTGGCTCTGTGGAAATGCATGTAATTACCAGGCTGTAGGTAGACATTTGCATGGAGCGAATAGCAAGCTACCGAGACAAGGTTACGCTTTAACCTTTAAGTCCTGAATCTGCTGGAAAACTAAGACAGAACTGCAGGAAATTAACTTAAATTAATCGAGTCGCTGTGGCTGAGCCACATGTTACTTCAGTGTGTGTCACTTCATGGCACACAGTGCCTTGCTGCCCCTGTGCCCTGGCTCCTGGAGGAGGGAGATGCTTTGGAAGCAAGTTTGGCATGCGTGGATGTCTCCCTCGATTGGGGATTCAACTTGACTGGGAAGAGGAGCTGTGGCTTTTTGTGGTCCATGTGCCTCCTTTCTTAGCATCCTTTGAGCTGGCAGTCTCCAAATGGGTTGAAGGAATTTGGGCAAAGGGATCTGTCCTAGGGGACGCTGAAGGGTTGAGTGGTGGGTGCAGGTAAAATGCAGCCATGCTGCTCCATGGAGGACCAGGGAGGGGATGTGGTTGAGGGGATGGAGGTTTTGTTGAGTGCCTAGAGCCTAAGCTCTGTGTGCAGAACCCTGCAGGCATCATTCAGTGCTGAAATTGTACAGATTAGAGCAAAGATGGTTCTTTTGTGCATGTTTGTGGGTGTGCGGTGCCTAACACGGTGAGTGCAGAACTGATCTGGTGAAAAACACCCAGAGCAATGAAAACCATGCTTGCAATGCTCCCACTCTGAGCTCCCATCGATGTTCCTGATGCTTTTGGGTTCCATGTTACCTGCTTCCCCTCTCTTGCTGCGTCCCATCATCCCCAGGTCAGACAGCACTGTAGGACAGGAGCAGTCTGGGGACGTGTGATGGGAGGAGGGAGACTCCTTAAAGGAGGAAAGATGGAGATGCCATGGATATATTTTCATTCCCAGCTGGCACAACCACTAGTGCTGCTGCTGCTGTGGGATGCAGGTATGAGCAGCTGAGTCAAGCTGAGGATGGAGGGGAAGTAGGCTGGAAAACACGTGGCTTTGAAGCCTGCAGTGACACTTTGCCTTCTGTTGTCATCATGCTGCCTTGAACGGTGGATGTGGTTTGGAGAATCCCAGTTTTTCCAGCCTCTTTGCCTCTTTGTTGGCCAGGCAATGCTTGTTTCCAAAAATGCTGCCTTCTTCCCTCTAGCTTGGGGACAATCTTGTCCACTGTATCGAAGCCATTGCTTGGCTCGCTCTGGTTGTGCTTCTGTGCTGTGTAGCAGAAGCTGAAAGTAGAAACAGTGTGGTGGGACCAGCTGGTGCAGAGCACGACCACTCACCTCCCCAAAGGGCTGGGCCACGGGGAGCTCAAGCTGCTCTGTTGGCTCCCCATCAGCTTCTGAATCCAATTTAAGGTTCTGGCCCTAATCTTCAAAGCAACTAATGGAGGAAGTGCCAATGGCATCAAAGGCTGAATTTTGTTCTGTCAGCAGCACAGGCAGCTCCTCTGAGACACTGCAGAGCATGAAGGCTGGGATGAAACCTGGGAGAGCAGTCGCAGCTGGCCGGGATGTGGCAAGGGTGGCCAGTGGTCAGGGCTCTTGGCCCAGATTCTGGGATTTTGAAGTTGGTTCTTTGCTCTGTGTGACACTGGCTCGAGGTTCAGGTGCCTGAACACCATGAAATCCTCAAACCTGGTGCTTTGAGGAGTTTATGCAGAGGGAAGCTGGGGCTTTGTCTCTCTGCCTCTAGTGACCCATCTGTGAAACACAGATAAGTGCTGCCTCATTTCTTGGGGTGGTCAAAGGATAAGCACCTTGGAGGCTGCAAGACCTGTGAATTGGTGACATCCTAGGATGTACTTTAGGCATGAGAGGGAGCAGTCTTCTGGGTGAGTGTGGGCAAATCTATACAGTCCTTATCGTTAGGAAACAACTCATCCTTTTGCTCTTTCATCCAAAAGGGACCTTCATCCCCCAGCCAGCAGGTATCTTGTCCCCAAAGGCAGCACTGCTAGAGACTGCACAAAGCCTGGAGGATGCTGTGGCATCTTATGGAAGGTACTTGTGCTTCAGCAGTGACCTGGGATAAAGCCCACAGACTTCCTGCCTGGCTGTTGGGAGGTGGAGGATCAAATTGTGGTGATCAAGGTGCAAGGTTTGGCTCTCTGTGTGTTGAGTCCCTTTCTTGCCTTTATCTGCTGACAAAAAAGAGTTAATATAGATGTACATTAGCTTAGGGGAAGTTTTTGCTTTGTGACTTCTTCAAATAAGAGTGTGGTGTAAAAGGGACATGAGGTTCAGATCTGCCATTGTCCTTTGTTCTGAAATCCAGCTGTCCTCTGCCTACCGTGTTGGAGGAATGGGGGAACTGAGGCAGCTTCACTCATTGACAATATCATTGTCTTAGAGTTGTCCTGGAGTCAGATCTTGGAAAACTTTTCCTTCCCAAAGAGCACCAAACTCCTTGGAAATCTTGCTTTGATGGTTTCTTTCCCCCCTTTTTGGAAATCCCCCTCCTAGATGCCTTCCTGTTTGAACTCACTGTTTTTTCCAGCCCTTCAGCCAGTGGTGTTTTTAACTCAGGGTGCAGCCTAGGAAAAAAAAAAACCTGGAACACCCTGTCTGAACTAGAAGCTTCCCCTGCGTGCAGGAGACAGACCTTGAAGGAAGCCAGTTGTGCCCAAAATTCAGCCTCTTGTTTTTCCGGCTCTGTCAGTTGGCCTGATAAAAGCTAAGGCCTCTCCCTTCTCCGTCTCCCTGACTGCCTTCAATCCACGCTCTTTTCTTTGGATGTTGGTTCCTCATCAGTAAGCAGCAAGCAAGAGCCCTTCCCTCATTACAGCAGCACAAGGCAGAATTTAAGGCAGTTGGATCTTTTGCAGGAGAAGGGAAGTCTGGAACAGTTTTTGGAGAGGGAGGTGCTGACAGTGGGAATGACCACCAGCTTTCCAGCATGCCTTTGTTGAGCATGCATGAGGAAAGGTTTGTCCCTGTCACTTGTCCCTCTGTTGTAATGGGCTGCTTGTTCCCACAGGCTTTACCATCATTTTGTCACCTCCTTCCTGGGTTCCTGCTTTTGTCAATTGTTTGTGAAGTCCTGTGGGAATTTAATTGTCCCTGGAGCCCCAGCCACAAGACAGTGCCTTGGGTTGTGGGGGGACAGCAGAGGAGGCTCCTGCTATGTTCTCTCCATGGCTGCTCACATGCAGAGGGATGAACGGCTCATGATGCAGCTCTGGAAACTGCTGTTCACGGTGCCCTGGTCTGGGGCACCTTCCAGTTGACTTTTAAATGCCAGGCTGTCAACTTGGTGTGGGGAAATTCTTTGGTCTGGTGTGCCCATATCTGCCTGAACTAGCTTTAAATTAGTCTGAGTAGCAGACTAAGGACTGGGTGTGTTGGTTAAGACCAGGTTTACCGAGCTCTGTCCCTCTTGGAGTGAGTACGTACTCTACCCTGGCCTTGCTGCAGCTGTGCCAGGCAGTGCTCTGCAGATACCCATTGCTAGATGTACCCATCATTAGATCAAACTAGTTACCAGGATCACATTCCAGTGCTTTAAACCTGTGCCTTGACAAGCCTGGGAAAGCTGGAGCGCTGTGGAAGTGCAGCTGGCTTGGTCTGAAGCACCAAGCTCTCCGTCCAGTCTCATGTTGGGAGTCCTTGCGGCTTTGACGCAATGCTACATCTTTGTTTTTGTGGAAATGAATCAAAAGAATGAGGGGAAGTGCTTACAGACCCATTTTTAATGAAGATCCTGATGTGCAGGCTGATCCTTTGTCCAGATACGAATGTATTTATGCCGGTGGCACCTTGCCATTCATACAGCAACTTACACATTTTGTAACGTGATAGCAGTGTGTACGAGTGAGGCTGGAGCACAAAAGACTGAGGGATCAGGGTTTGGCCTTTCCTTCCCCTGTTCTTTGTGGCGCTACACGAGTTGATACCAGCTGGGGAGAGGGTGTCTTTACTTTTCCTAGACTTGTTTTAGAGGAACACTAAGTTCCAGTATTTGGTGTTGGTTGTACACACACAGTATCGTTGTGTTAGGGGTGCCTGGTGTGATGAAACCCTGAGCTTCACTGCAGCTGAGGTGCTGGAAAGAGGTTGAAAATCCCAGCTTTCATCTTTTGTCACAAATAGTATCTGAAGGAATTTGGACTATTTTTGCTGTTTGTTTTTGTTTCTCCCCTCCCCTTTTAACTATTCACCTTAGCATTTTCTGTGGGCCCTGTCACTGGGATAGCTCCACTTGGACTTTGAAACAGATGACTCAGCTTCATGGTTATTTAGAATAGTTTTAAGTTATTTTTGCTATCCAGCCCCATTTTCTATCATCATGCTGCAATTACTGAAGTTCCAGCTCTGCAGGGGAACACTTGCTTCTTTTAAACAAATGGTTTCCTTTGGAATTAAAAAACTTCGTTTATGGAAACATTTCTGTGGGCTTTTGATTATTAATTTATTATGAAGGGTCTAATTCTATTTTATTAAAAATACGAAATCTCAATTTTAGCAAACCTAAATTTGGAAGCGCCTCTTGAACCAAGGCAGCTCCTTCAACATGGATTTGGGGTGTGTGTGTGTGTGTGTGTGTTTCTTTTTAAATGGTAAATCTGCCTTCCGCTGGCGCTGCGATATGTGGTTAATCCTGTTGGGCTTGATCTGATCGGGCTGGAGCTGGAGCTGAGCAGAGCTGAGTATCGGCGTGGGAGATCCCATCTCTGCTGGGAGGGCAGCCTGGCCTGGGGCTGGCTGACACCCCCTGCCCCTGAGCTGCTCGCTCTGCCTGCCAAAGCCACAGGCTCAGCCCTGGGTTTCAGTGATCCTACCTGTGCTGGGAAGGGCTTTGCCTATAAAAAAAAAAGGAAAAGTGTTTGCTGTCTTGTTGTGATCCATAAATGTGATTTTTAAGCTGTGGCAACTGTGTGTGGAGACTGCTCAGACCAAGCTGATTTCAAGTGGGGGGGCACAGGCATTTTTTGTCCTTTCACATGGGCTGATGTAACACCCAGTTGCTGTTTTCTCAGAGATGAATGTGCTGGTACTGGCTCTGGAGGTGACGTGCCACCTCCTCCTGCCCCAGCTCTCAGGGACTGATGTGCTGGCTGTGCCTTGTGTGGGAGAACAGAGCCCAGATCTCTCCGGGGGGTCAAGAGATCAGGAGATCAAGAGAAACCAGGCTGAGAAAGGGGCTGGGGAGAGCCAGGACAGCTGAGCTTTCTCAGGGCACCCCAAGGCTGCCAGCTGGCTCTCGATGGGTGCAAGTGCCCGTGTGCAAGTCCTGCCTCTGAGTCGTGGGGGGATCCACACTGAGGGACCTGGGATCCAAACCTCACCCTGAGGGGTTTCTCCTTTGCCGATGCTGATGAGAAACCCTCCTCACCACCAGGATTTCAAAGGCTGTGAATGGAGGGACTCAACGTGCCCCCTCCCTGGAGCACAGAATAAACCTGTCCAGGCTGTGGCTGTCCCGGGGTCCCCCACGGGACCCTGCTGAGACCATTGTCCAGGGTGTGGGGCTGTGAATGGCAAGGGACATCTGACTCCACGGTGCCTGGGGCTGTGCTGGCTGCTGGGAGCTCTGGTGGCTTTTGGCCAGCACTGAGGATGGTCCCCTGCCTCTCCATCAGGCCATGGGAAGGGGAAGAGAAGGGCTGTGTTCCCAAGGATTTTTTAGGGTATTGCTGTGATTTTTTTTTTTTCTTAGGGAGGGACGGGTGCTGCATTTAGATGCTTGGCCTTAGGGTGGATTCCTCTCTTCCCATTGTCTCTGGGCTCTCGAGGAGCCTCTTGGCCATAGCAAAGAAGGGGTTAAGGCTTCCTCGCTGGCCTGGGAGCTGCTGCTGGCTGCCTGTTGCCCTTCCGGGGCTGCCGGTCTGAGGTTTGCTGGTATGTGTGCAATGCGGCGCTGGCCGGCCAAGAGCACCCAGCCCTTGCCCCAGCGCTGTGAAATTCCCGGCACAGCCTCCCCTGGCTCGCTCCTTCAGTGCTGAGTGATGGGGCTGGGGATCAGGGACCTGCTGGGAGAGCAAAGGCAGGGGCTGGAAGAGTCCAGTTGGAAAAGAGTCGAGCTGCAAAAGCAGCAGCCTGCTCTCCACTGAGACGCTCTTGCACAGGGGAGCGTCTCTGGACACGTCTTTGTGCCGGCCCAAGGTTTTGTAGCTTGTCCGTGCTCATGTCTTCACCTTCACAATGCCGTGGGCTGGGTGTGGGAGGATGGCAAAGTGCTTTGGCTGCTCTCATGGGATTAGACCCGATGGGGAGTTGAATTTCCAGCAGGCTTTTGCTTCCTGGGGCAGGGGAGAGGGCTTAGTGCAGACGCAGGCAGGAGCTGAAAAACTGCAGCAACAGCAGTAGAGTTCAAGCCGAAACAGAGTGAGAAGCCTTGGAGGGAGATGCAGACTGAGGGAGATGCAGATTGCCTGGAGTTCTCTCTGCAACAAAAATTTATGTCCCTTATATAACTGGGGAAAAGCAAACAAAGAAACTTGTCTCCAAGTGGGAACATGGTGTCACTGGGAGAAATCCCACAGCAAGAGCGAGGCCTCTGCTTCGCTCCCAGGGCTGTTAACTCTTTGGCGGGAGGACAACGCTTTTAGTGCTGAATTTTCAGCTAAATGACTCTTGAATATTCCTGAAGAATTGTGTGAGTTGCCTGATTTAAGCAAATCACGGGAATAACTTTTTGCTCTGCTGCTTTTTGGGGTTCAGTGGGGCTTCTTCTGCCCAGGGCAGGGATTGCTGCTGGCTTGCTGTGCTGCCCCCACGCTCTCCCACCAGCCCAAACGTTTGCCGTCGCTGAAGGACTGTGCTTTTCCTTTGATCTCCTGCAGCACCGCCATTGACATTGGCAGGAACCATCCTGCAGACCAAGGCTGTTATATGGTGCTAATTTTGTAGTCTCAGATAACACAGCCTCTCTAAAAATGTCGTTCGGGGCCGTTTGCGGGGTGAGTTTGACACCGCTGAGTTCTGCTGGGATGAGTGTCCTGCGGGGGGACCTAGCACACGTGGGAGGTGGCACTCTGTGTCGCTGGGGAAGCTCGTGGACAAGTTCTTCAGGAAAAGAATTTCCATTTCTCTGTTGCCTCCCGGACTAGTCCAAAATGACGAATAAAGTACTTGGTTGCTCTGGGCTCTCAGGCCAATGCCAAAATGAAATCAGTCAAAAAAAGGAATAAATGAGGGGGGGAGATTTTGGATTATGGTTACACCATAACTTCCCTATTAACTCAGATTAAGTTTAAAAAGGAAATTAGTTTAACCAATGAAGGCGTTTCAGATGCCAGTGGCAATAGACTTGATTGTGGTTTTTTTCTTTTTCTGCACAGGCAATTATCAAATTAATTGCCTTTGATATTGAGCTTAATATCAACCTAATCACTAATATATTTATACTTGCCCACTGACAGCTATTCAATAAGTTGTTTTTCTGTTGTTTTGTCAAACTCCACTTTCTTTTGCCTTCATGTTTCTCTGGCAAGTCAGGGGGACAGTTTCTGGGTGGAAATCCCCAAGTTCCCTCTTCGAGATTCTCACCAGTGCCCCCTTCACAGGGTCATTGCTGTTGCAAAAAAAATTCAATCTGAATATAATTAACAGTCCCAAATGTTCCCAAATTGTCACTTGCTATGGGTGAGGGAGCCACTCTTGTGCAGGGAGCTGTAGAAACACCCATGAATGGATGAACCCACCCTCCCCAGATTGTTTGTGCCTGTAAATCCCCAGCAGCTGAGGCAGAGGGGTGGGATTGCACCATGTACAAAGCACGTCAACAGCTCAGCTGGTGCAACTTGCCACTGTAGTTTTACTTTGGATTTTGTTCTTTTTTCTTTCTTTTATTTTCCCCCTTTCTGTAAGGGAACAGGGCCTCTGTGATCCAGCCTGTGCCTGTGTGCATACGTGTCTCTCCTTCCTTCTCTCTCCATTTGTTCCCGCCTCCCCCTGTTTTTTACCCAGCGACGAGTTCCAATTACGTTTGGCTGAAGGAAAGAGCTCTCGTGTGGCTCCCACAAGTCTTGTGAAAATGGGTGGGTGGGTAAAGAGAGAGCTGAGCGTTCGATCGCTGCATGGGAACTCAGCCCTTACGAGACACCAGAGAATCCACACTGGACAGGCTAATGGGAAGCCCATTTTGTTTGCCTTCCCACCCCAAGACTGCCTTGTTGGGAAGCAGAAGACAGTTAAGCACTGCCTTGCTACCCCGGGCTCGGTGGACCTGGAAAAAGGGATGTTTCTGGGGATCGGTGGGGAAGATCTGGCAGCATGTTCCTCTCTGTGTCCTTTGAAGGTGCAAAAGGCAGGTGAGGGTGAGTCAGCCTCGAAGAAGCAGGTGGTTAGATTAGATCTGGCCATAGGAGGGGATAGCTGGAGAGGGGAGGAGAAGGGAGGCTCCAGACAGCATTTCCCACAGGAGCAGCAGGGCCAAACCCTGCTGGACAATGAGGCCTGGTCAGCAGGTATGTCCAGTTGTCTGTCTGCAGATTTGGGATCTTCAGGGATAGACAGCCGAGCCTGGCAAACTCCTGTCTTTCCAGAAGGAAGCCTTGCAAGGAGAAGCTGGGAGGACATGATGCAAAGCAGCAGCTGCTGATGCACCCTGGTGTGACTCCCTGCAGGACATTCACACTTTGTGGGCTTGGAGCCTGCCAGGGTGTCCACACTGGACCCCACACTGGACCTGTCTGCTGCCCACCTTCACTCTCCATGTGCACCTAGTGGGTTTTAGCACTGTGATTGGGAAGTGAAACCTGACACAACTAAATACCTTGACAGTCTGTTTTCAGCTGGCAGGGAATGTAAATTATCTCGTTTGAACAAGGCTAATGCAGAATCAAGCCGTTGGTCCCAAATATCCCTTATAAGTGCAGATGAGAAATATTCATGGCATCTTCACTCCCAGAATATTGCTTTTATCTTTGTGGTTCCTTGAGTGGCAATATAAAAGTTACTGATTTTGCACATTTTATGCATCTGAACCTGCAGACTTTGAAATCAGTAGGTTTGCCTGCGTGATTTGCCTCGTCAGATCCGTATCCTTGCAGGCACCTAGGAATGATCTACTCTGTAAGCTCCACTGTACTTGTTGACTTCAGTATAACATCCTGTCTTGGGAATGTCCTCAACCAGAGCACTGGGACAAGTTGAGTTGAGGTTGGGTTGAGACATTCCAGGGCAAGGTAGAACCTGACCATGGAAATGCTTGTGTGTGCAGTGCTGTTGTTGTGACCCCTGTGGCTCAGTCAACCAGAAGTGGCAGGGTGAAAGATCCATTGGGCAAGTAAAGAGACTCACAAAACTTTGGACCAGAGCCATTTTGGAGAATCATGCCCTCCAGATTCAGTGCCTGCTTCCTGAGTTTACTGTTAACGGGATCACCCAGGGAAAAAGCAGGATGTGCGCCGTGAACTGTTCAGTCAGGGAAGGTACTGGGATGCAGAGGTTGGGCTTCTTTATCACGTCCAAGTGCTACTTATTTCTTCCTTGGGGCCCAGCTCAGGCTGTTTCAGAGAGGTTTCTATGCAGCCCTCACCTGAGGGCTTGGTTGATGTGAGAATATCTTGCTTCAGCTCAAACAGGGAGCCATGAGCTTGACTGGGGATGGGGGTCCCACCAGCTCTCCTGCTGGTGATGGTGGGAAGAGGGTGAAAGGCACCAGCCTGCCCTGCTGGAACCAGAGCAGGGGCAGCAGCTGGAGGTGGAAACTCCCACTGGGATCTCACCCTCCTTCACGACATGGCCACGAAGGTCAGACTGTCCCGTGTTTGCGAGCGTCGGTCTCTTGGCTTCGCTCTTCGCTCCGTGGCGGGTTTTTCCCTTTAAGAACGCCCAAGATTGATTCCCTTGCAGGGCGCATCGCCGAGCCGAGCCATGTCCAAATGGTTTGCACGTCTGCATTTTTTACTGCTCTCGTTTAATATGTATGCAAATGCAGTCTCTCCTGTCCTCACTCTCTGTGTGGGTTTGCACAGTCAGGAGCACATTCCCATTACTGCTGCCCATCTCCTGCTCTGCTCGGCATTCGAGGAGACTGCCTTTGAAACGCTGATAGATGGAGGTGCAAGGGAAAAGGAGAGAATGAAGGATTTTTGTAATTTCTTTGCTGGGGAGGGTGGAGGAGTTGGGAAACCAGAGAAAGGAGGTTTAAATATATGCAAAATTGTTTATTGGGAGAAAAGAGGTGTGGGGGGGGCTCCAACTCTGAGAGTCAGGGAGCGTATTTCGTATGCCGTTCCATTTTCAGAGGATTTTAGCTGGAGGTTAGGGAAAAATCCAAGCACTGGCAATAATCTTGTGATAGCGGAAATATTCAGCTTTTCTCCTGATAAATAGACACGTGTTATAACCAAAGTCAGCGTTCCAGGCCTGGAAAGCATTGTTGGCTTTTTTTTTTTTAATTTTTTTTTTTAGTAAATATAAGGAGCAAGATGTCCAGAGTTCCCTGCCCCTTTGCAGGGAACAACTACTGCTACTTTCTTTTCCTTAATTTTTTAATAGCTGTATTTCTCCAAAGCACTTCATAAACAGCACCTGTGAAACTTGGACACTTGTACACCCAGAGCTACATTTTTACAGGTGAAATGGGAAACTGTGTGTTCTGGCTAAGGCCAAAGTGTGGGAAGCACCTTCAGAAACGTGGCCAGAAGTAGAGGAGCTTTTGCTGTCCCCAGTGATGGTATTTCTTTAACTTAGGCTGTTTGAAGTTGCAGATCTCCAGTTTTGCATCTGCTTGGAGGTAACTGTGAAGGCTGAGGATGTCCTTGCTCTTGGTGTGGGAAGAAGGGATTGACACATCCCTTCATTGCCCAGATGACTCTGGAGGGGAAATGGAGCCTCGTGCTGCATCCCACCTTCTGCGGTGAAACTTTAAATGCCAAAGGGCCAGGTTTGCAGGTGTATTTTAGGCACTTCAAGTCATTCAGTATTTTAATCTTTAACTGTGAAACACCTTTAAAACTGGCTATTTTTGAACCCCATTATGCAGTGCCAAAGCCTTACTGAGCTGCCATGGCTGGTTGAGGATGGAGGGTATGGAGTGGGAGGGCTGCCCGGAGCCAGGGACCACGTACCCCAGGGCAAGGGTAGCCATGGCAGCTTCCTGGTGACTGTGCCCTCCAAAAGCCTGGGGCTCTACGTGGAGCATGGATAATCTGTATGAAGCCAGATCTTTTCCAAACTCTTCCAGAAGTTCACAGAAAAAGTTAACTTCTGTTTCTAGAAACCAAAGAACTTTGCGGGCTGGGAAACCCCCTCTGCTGTGGCAGGACTTGAAAGATCTGTTTACTTTTGCATCTCCAAGTTGAGCAAGAGTGTTTTATGCCTCTAGTGCTGGATGTTGTGAAACCCCTTTCCACACAGTAGCACAGAAAAGTTCCTCTGAGGGGGGACAGGCAGAAACCACAGCAGTGCACTGACCTTATGCTGGGGCTCTGGTCCACGAAACTCAGAAACTCAGATCTTGTCTTTGCTTTTGGCACACAGTTAGAGAGATCAAGGGGTGATGTTAGGAGGGGACCTGGTGTTTGGAGGTGCTCAGCCTCTGTGGTGATGTGCAAGGGTGGGTTTTCTTCATGCAACAGGCATGGAAAGTCTCACTGCTTGGAGATGAGCTCCACAGGCTGCCTGCTCTTGCCTTTATCTCCCTGGGGCTCTGGGCAAAAACCTGCCTTTGGCAATGCTGAGACACGCTGCAGCTGCCAGCCAAGGTGGGCTCACAGCCTGCCCTGCTCGCTGGGTGCACAGCCCGCACTGAGGGCTGGCTCTGACGCAGAGGGCTGCTCTTTCTGCTTCTTTCCTTTCCCGTCCCTTATCAACAGCCGTGTTGCTGGAGGGGGCAGGCACAGAGCTGCGTGAGCAGCTCCCGCTCTGCTGCTCCTGGCTGTCCCTCAGCTCCCCTTGCACCGTGTTTGCTGCGAAGTGTCTCGTGCTGCCGCGTCCTCACTCCGGTGGGTTTGTGTCTCCTGTGATCACAGGCTCCAAACTTGCCCTATTACCGCTGCATTTTGAACAGCGTCTTTTTATTGGCGAGTAGATTTGTGGAGCCTTTCTACTTCCTTCGTCTGTAAATTGTCCTCTACGTAAAGAAGGAACCATTCTGACTATGTTTTGATGTGTTTGTCGCCCAACAGATGTCTGAGTGGTTAAAGTGCCCCCTGAGTACAAATATCCTGTGTTCGGAGCTCTTTGATAGTTGGTTCAGGAATCTTTTTGTTCTTTCTTTCTCTCCTTCAGTCCTGGGGGTCTGTAGCAGATGCCTGCTGCAGTCTCTCCTTTGTTTTCTGCTCCTGATATCTGTGCCCACAGTGTTATTCCTCTACCCTCTCCCTTATCAAATTAGATTATCTCCTTCTCGTAAGTACTTTTGACACGTGCAGCAGTGCAAAGGCACGATAAGCATATTGGAACACACTGTTGTGTGTCTGTTTTTCATGTCTCTGGTTCTCCATTGCACCTTAGAACCCAGTTGGTACATCACCTGCCATACATACCAGTACCATCAAAAGCAAGACCAGCTGGCTCCTCTCCCACTTGCAGCTAAGTCCCCATGCCCCTTTTGGGCACTGCCACATCACCCTGTGTGGGAACTCCAGGCCTGTTTCATCCCAGTGCTCAGCACCATGTTGCTACAACCCTCGTGTTCTCATTTTTCCTCCCAGCTGATCTGTGTCTCCATCATCTCCCCTTGTGTCCTGAACTTGGCTGGTGGCACTTAAGCTTCTTCTGGGTGTTACAGGCTGCTCTTTGCCCATTCCTTGGCTCCCTGCCTTTCCACTGGCTTTCCTGGTTTCCATGTGTGATCCAGAAAAACCTCTTTGTTATTCTGTCCTTCCTCCCCGTCACAAACCTGTGTTTCTGTTCCATCTTTCATGAAAAGGTCTAAGACTGAAGGTGAAATGTGATAACAGCCTTCAAAAATATGTCAACGGCTGCTGCAAACAGGATAGGAATAAACGATTCTCCGTGTCCTACAGTGGGTAGGACAAGAAATTATGGGCTTAAACTGCAGCACAAGGGAGATTTAGGTTTCATGCTCAGATATCCTGGGGGTGAAGCACCGGAGGAGGCTGCTGGGGAGTCATTGGAGGGGCAGGTCAGATGAGCAGCTGTCAGGAGAGGCTGGAAGGGAAGTCGAGGGATAGTGGGGTGATCCAGAAGATCATTTTTCATCCTCTCCAGCCCTCTTACCTCCCCTTCCATATGCTGGAAGCCTCCAGCTAGGCAAGGGGCTTTTTGTGGTTTGGTCAGACAGACTCATGCCTTTCTCTCTCCTTGCTTTTTTTCTCTGTTGGAGCAGTTCTGGCAAATGCAATTGCAGTCAGGCCGGAAATAGCCATGGCAAGGCTCTCCTCCTCAAACCTTTCCCTTGTGCTTGGTGGCTCTTTCAAACCTTGTATGCTGATGGAGGCAATGGCAGCTGCAATCAGAGCACTGGGATGTGCAAAAGTGATCAAAACAAATGTTTGGCTGCACCCAGAAGGGTCAAGGGGTCTGGCTCAGAGGTGCTGCTCGAGGCCATTGATGGAAGCCTCTGCCAGCTTTGCAGAGGGGTGTGCTGTGCCCATATCAGTCCCAGATGGAGATGGGAAGGTGAGGATGGCTCCTGGAAGTGCTGTTCCAGCCAGTGGTGTGGGGCTTCCCATCGGCTCAGCTCTTGGTCTGGCTGTGCGAGTGTGGGCAGGCGGGATGGGAGCTGTACCACTGACTGCAGGTGTGTGCCTCCCTTGGTGGGTGCACCAGCACACCCAGTAAGCTGGAGATTTGGGGGAGCCATGGGAGCTCCCCATCCTCACCTCCTCAGCAGGACACTGCAGGGCATCAGCCAGCCTGGTGGAAACTGCAGTCTTTGCCAAAACCAAATTCAGGGAGCCCAAGACTCACAGAGAGCTCCATCGAAAACAAGTGCAGGCACAAGAGCAACCACGTTGTTTCTGACACTGCTGTCTGGGAGGTCACTGAGTGCCCTGGGCACCTCCAGCCGCCTGCTCCTGACACCCAGCTCTCCTGACCCTTCCCCATCTGGCACTGCCACGATCGTGTCAGGGTCCAGCTGCATCTGTGCTGTGTCCCTGTTTCCCTCCCCAAACCCTCCTGCCTCCTCTCCCTGGGGTGCTGGGGGTGTCCAGGGTCCTGGTCAGCCATGACCCCCTTCACTCACCCTGCAGCATCACCCCCTCCACAGCTCCCTACCGCGAGAAGCGGGCAGGGAGAAACAGGCGGATGAATAATTTATTATAACGATGCAAAATAGGGTTTTAAAACTCTCCCCGTATAAATATTTATTTTTGACTCGTTAGCACCACAGCCGCCTCCGCCCCCCCGCACCCCTTCCCCTTCTCCTTTCTGAAGACCACCCTCCCCAGCCTGGCAGCTATCGTGGCTGCTTCTCCCGGTTCTTGTGTGTCTGCCTGTCCGTCCGTCCGTCCGTCCCTCTATCCCGGGCTCGCTTTTCACACGATCCGAGCCCCGGTGCCAGATTTCCCGGGAAAGAGGAAAAAAACAAAAACCCAACCCCAACTCTTTCTCTCGCGTACATGCACACAAAAAACAACAAGGGGAGGGGGGAGCCGGAGCAGCGCACACAGGCACACGCACAAAACCCTTTGAAGCCTGTGCAGGGTGAGGGTTGTTTCTGTGGTAACGGCGCGGGGATTGGCGGCGGTCGGCGAGGGCCTCCATCCCGCCGCGGTGCCGAGTGATTAATGAGCCGTCGCTGGGCTGTACGGGAGCGCCCGGGCCGGGCCGGGCACCAGGGGGCTGCTCCGACACCTCCACACCTTGGATGCCCCTTCGTCCTCCTCTGCTCGCCCCCAGACTTGTGCCGGCAGCGCCCTGCACCTCCCTGGTGTGGGTTCCTGCGGGATGTCAGCCCTTCGAGGGATGGGGCAACCAGGCTTGGGACGTTCTCCTGGGGCTGTGGCCTTCATCCTGCCACCAGGTCTTGCTCCTCTGAGCTGTTGTGGGTCCCAGGGTGGGTCTGGCATCTCTTCTGGTGAAGGGACGGGCCAGAGCCATGGGGGTACATGGTGGCATCAGTGGGGGCACAAGGCAGTCCCATCTGGGGGGTGCAGGTGAGCCCCCACAACGTTCTGGGGAGCATCACTCATAGCCTCACCTCAGCGCCTGCCCTTGGCCTCCTCGCTGCCTGCAGTTGCCTGTCTGTCTCCCATCCCCATGGCTTCCCAAGGCTGTAGGGTGGCTTGTGACTGAGCAGAGACAAGGACTGCGCTCTCCAAGTCCCATGGGCAGCCTTGTTTAGTGGCACTACCCACTGATCCAAGTGTCACCAGAGTGCTTGTACCATCTCCCAGCAAGAGCTGCAGCTCCCAGGGAACCTTACACCAGTGTGTGCTTTGAAACTCACCTCGTTTTGCTTTCCATTTTGAAAAGGCAAAGGAGAAACAGGCATCATTCGCATCTCTTGGGCGAGCAATAATAATGAGCGAGTTTCAAATCTCTTTCCCCCAAAATAGCCAAACCAGAACACGCACAGCTTTCCCGAGCCGCTGTCTGAAACAGATGTGCTGCCAGTGAGCAGCTATTTATAATGTGCAGCATTCCCTTTTCAGCCACAGCGACTCCAGCCCTCGGCTCTCGCGCTCGGCAGCTCCTTTTGAAGCCTGTGGCTCTAATCCGGGGACTGTTCCTGGTGCTGCTAAAAATCTCCTCGTAAACCCGCCGGGATGCCAGCGAGCCGGAGCTCTGCCTGCTCTCTGCCTGCATCGGGGGTTTTTCATGCCCAGAGGCTGCAGGATGGGACTGTCCCATCTCTATATGTCTCAACTGGGATGGCACAGCTTTGGGATTTTGTTGGGTGCTGTGTCCCTGACATCCTTGCAGCTGCAGGCTCTGCAGAATGCTGAGCACCCACTGCCTCAGGGCTGGGGTCTCAAGCCCTTTCCTAAGACCTAATTTGAGAGGTTTTGACATGCAGAGGACAAGGAAGGGTCAAGACAGTGTTGCTGGGGATGGAGGAAAGGCTGACATGGGTTTGAGCCTGGTGGGTTTGATCTGTTCCTCATCGAAGGAGAAGCATGGCACGATGGCCTGGAGGGATGCAGACAGTGTGGGATAAGGAGGAAAACTGGGGATCCAATTAAAATGAGATTTGAGGGGGTTTGCCAGTGCTGGCACCCACACTTGGGGTGGGTGTTTTCTGGCCTGGGGGGTCCTGCAGCAGCCCTGGAGCTGTGGCACGACTGCGGGATGGGCACCTTGGTCTACCTGCACCCCCAGAGACCCTGGGGGGCTCCCAGAACCCCGTCCCAGGAGGGGCTGCAGCCCACGACGCTGCCTCAGCCCCTCCACAGGGATGAATAAGTGTGCTGGTATGCCGGGGCGGGAGGGTTCAGCACGGCAGGAGCATGTGGAAGTTGTTTATTGCCAGGGCTGCTGCAGGCCCTGCTCTGCCTCCCCCAACCAGCCGGGCCGGTGCGGCCGCTCTGTGTGGGGCCAGGCAGGGGCCGGGGCCCCAGCCCGGCGGGGGCAAGGTGATTATGGGAGACGGGGCTGCCTGGGCTGAGGGGTTTGCTTCTATCACATCCCTGTTTGTTTTTCTCCCGAGCAGGGTGTTTGGAGGTGTGGAGATCACTCGGTCCAAATCCTAGGCTTCAGGGACAGCTTGAAACCTTGTTCTACCTTCCTGGTGGCCCAGAGCTTTGTCCCCAGCCTGTCACAGCAGGTCAGCCCTGCAGCTGGGAGCTCGGCGATCTCTAAGGAGCCCTTGGGAGAAGGAGATCCTGAAAAGCACTGCCCAGATTGACCTAAAATGTGCTTTACTGGCTTTGCTCACTTGCTGTTTTGCAAATGCCAGGGGACAGGGTTGTGTATCAGTGGGCAGGGACCACCTTGACCCCCAAACTCTGTCTTTTGACCTCCAAATCCCATCTTGAGGGGGAACATTAACTTGTCCTCCTGGCAGGCTCACACGTAGGTCAGCCTCAGGGAGAGGAGGGTGAAGATTTCAAAATGGCCCAGTGAGTTGTCTCTAACCCAGAGTGGAATTTTGGGAAGGAGCTGAGGATGGGCTGCCTTGTCAGGGCTCTGTCACCTTGGCTCCAGCAGCGTGATGGATCAGCTCAGCCCCATGGGGACACGGAGTCAGGTTCCCATGAGGACGGCATCCCTGGGTAAGATTGGAGCCTTCCTGGTTTCCAGTGATAACAGACAAACCTTTGCTCCTGGAAGAGGGTCTGTAGCACAGCCCATGGCAGTGAAGCCTCTTAAAAGCTAGTCTCATTGCAGTTGTGTTAATTATTAATAGGATGTGGGGAAGAAAACATTGGAAAACCCCAACTGTTTGAGGCAAGCTGCCACTTCATCTATGTGCAGTAGTGTGGGCCTGGCTTTCCCCTGACCCAAGGGGAGATTTGGAGGTGTCTTTTCCAGTGGCTGGTGTCAGAAAGTACAAATGGAGAAGCTTGACATCTCTGAAAACCACAACACTCCCAAACTGAGGAGCTAAATGAATTGTGCACGTCTTAGCTTGGTCTTTAGCAAAGATTTTCCCCCCTGAAGGGATGAAGTCTCTTTTGGCAGCATCTCTGCCCAGCAAAATGCTGGAGTTGCAGGATCTGCTGGCACAGAGGCACTAGGGATCCCTGTCCCAGCCTGGGGCACCCTGCAGAGCTGTGTGGGCAGGATGGGACCAAAAGATGGTGCTTGAACTGCACCTACATAGTGAGTCAGAGCTGGGGGATCTCCCTTTTCATGAAAAACAAGGTAATGGGGAATTTTCACCCAAAAGCCTTGTGGACCTTGAGGGTTTCTTCTGACTGTGGGTACCAGGGCTGTCCCATGTGGGGAACTGGGAGGTGTTTCCATGGAAACCAGCAGCGTTGCTGCAAGGGGGGGACCCCACGACACAGATTTGGGCTCACCATCGGTGCGGCAGGAGCGTTGCTCAGCATGGGGAGGCACCAGCCCAACAGGGGCTCTTGGCACAGCAGTGCCCTGGCTCCATGGTGTGCACCTGGGAGAAGCCTTGCTTTGCCCTCGGTCCTCCACGCGGGAAGAAAATCCCAAACTTTGGGGGCAGGCAACAGCCATAGGAGCTGCCTGCCCACCTGCCTTACCACCACACCCTCCAGGAGCCCCTGCCTCCCCCAGCGCATTCCTCTCTCCCCTCTCCCTTCTCTTTTCCATTCACCGTTCCCTTTCTCTCCCTTTCTTCCCTTGCTCCACCCCCCTCCAGACTCCTCTGTGGGGCATTGATTTTTCCATCCGTCAGTGAAACGCTTGAGGAAAATGAAAGAGCATCTTCGTGATCGATCAGGAGAACTCTTCAGCCTGGGGTCAGGAAGGGTTTGAATCAGCTGCTCCTCTGGCATATAATTACCCCCTCTCTCCCAAGCCAGGGCTTTTCACACGCCTGTGGGAGCAGCCGCCCCAGTGCAGGGCCAGGGCATGGCTCGGGAGAGCATGTCCGTGGGGTGCATCCATGCTGGGAGAAGCTGCCTGTGGATGTGTTGGGTTCTGCTGTTGCCAGAGCTCGGTGTTGGGCCGGGTGGTGTGTGTGGAGTGGGTGCTGCTCCCTCGCCGGCATCGACCGCTCCGCGTGGAGCTAATTCTGTGCGGCGCTCGGCGAGGGTGGGGAGCTCCGAGGCTGAGAGTTTAAAGAAGCTGAAAGAGAACTAAATCCGATAGGAGCTGGGTGCCCAACTCCCTTCTCCGTTTTGAACATCTCATTTGCAGGGAGCCTCGTCTGGGGTGTGCTGCACATACGGACTGCGTTGGTAGCAGCCTGGAGATGCCTGTGGAAATGCCAGAGTTTGCCATCTGGTACCACGCTGCCCTCTGAGGTCCCACCGCTCGCTGCCCTCCCCCAGAGAGTCATCAAATAGCTGAGGGAGGTTCTCATTCCACCGTGGGGTGGCTGCATGCAAATGTTGACTTCTTCATGGCAACCGGTGTGAGTCATGCTGGGAGCTGGAGGGGACGTGGCGCCTGTAGCTCTGGTTCTCTCTGCTCGGGGACTGTTTCCTGCTTGCACTGAGGTGTCAGCACAGCCCTCCTGCAGCTCTTGCTGGAGCTCCATCCCTGCTCAGTGGGATGTGCTCCCTGCTTGGCTCACGTGAGGTTTCCAGAGCTCATGTGTGCCATGGTGGGGGATCAGCGGTCAAAGTGTGTCATGTGAGTGGGTTGATGCCTCAGGTCTTGTGACATGGCAGGGAAAAGTTATCCTTTGGATTTATCTGAAGGGAAGAGCCCCGATCTTGCGTCCCCACCAATCCCAGAGCCAACACCAGGTGTCCCAGCACCTCATGGAGCTGATGGGTTCAGTGTTGCCCATCTCCACTATCCCTTAGGCTCCCCACTCCCAAATTCCCCTTATTTTCCACAGATATTGGTCAACCCATTTCCTGAGCTGGATGCAGGGGTTTTAGACCTGGGGGTGAACAACATATGGCTGGTTGGAGCTTGTTGGACCAGAGCTGGGGCACAGCAGCTTCCTGTGGCTGGTCATGCATCTCATCTAACACCTCTCCCTGGGCAGATGCAGCATGAAAACATCCTCTCCAGAGTTATGAGGAACAGTAAGAGAGCAAGGGGGAAATTCATTAATCATGGGGTTGTTGCCCCATGTTGTACCACTGTTACCTGGGAGCTCAGAGCCAGTTGATTCCCCCCGTGTTTCCTCACTGGCCTGGGAATGAGTATGCATGGAAAGAGATGAACACAAAAAAAGCAGAGGCAAGGTGAGAAACCAGAGCTGAAGGTTCCTGCTCCCACCACAGGCAGTTCAGACCAGCCAGACTGAAGCTCTGCTGGAGAAGGACAGTGCAAAGGCTCTGGCTTTTTCCCTCCAAACCGGCAGGCATGAGGCTGCTCCGGCATGGATGCGTTGCAGATGTGCTGATAGCAGCAAGCTGAGTGCTGACACTGCTGGAGGAGCCATAGGTAAGGCTCAACTGGGTTTATCTGCTCCACAGATAATGCCTCGTGCTGAAAGCAGCTGAAACAGCTGCATCCTGGCTTTGTTGCACAGTTTATTTTACAACATGTAATGGGAGCCTGGTAAAGCCTTGTAATGTCCCTGGTAAAGCCTTGACACAAAGCCCCATCTGGGTGGGGTCTTTCCCCTGGTGGGATTTGGCATCAGTTGGATAGTTGGGGGAACTTTGCTTGACCTGTGAGTGTTGCACCCCAGAATAAATGTGGATCTAACCCAGTGTTCTTGAATCTACATTGTTCCATTCGTAGCAAGGGAGAGAGGCTGATTTATGCAAGTGGGTAATATGGGATCTTCCTGAGCTGTCACCAGGTAATGTCACTGCTGGATTCAGTGCTGGTAATGGGGACAGGGAGGACTCCTGGCACCTCTCCATTGCTCTGCCACCATCTTGCTTGACCATATCCCTTGGTCTTCCTGCTGCCTCCTCACTCCCAGGTCTGTAAAATGGAGATGAAATACTATATGACTTGCTGGGGAGCTTGCAGCCCAATTAAGAGGTGCATGCTAATTAAAGTGAGCTCCTCCATTCCTGTTGATATCCCATACCCGTCCGTGGGGCACTGGAAAGCTCTGGGATGTGGGAGTGTGAGGTTGTGACAGAGACAAAACAATACACTCTCAGACTGCTGAACAGAAAGTGGATCCATGTGTTAATCTGGGAAAAGGAGTGTGAAAATAGCTGCAAATCCTTCACGACTTTGTTGTAATTTCTCTGAGACAGGATGCAGTCAGGAAAAATGCCTGCTCCACACTCCAGCCTCCTTGATTCCCAGGTTGTTACTGAGCTAAACCTGAGGCTGATGCCAGAGGAAGCCCTGTCCCATCGCTGGGCTTCATGTGGGACTGCTGGAAGTTTTGGGGGAAAGGGTTAATGGCTGCATTATGTGGGGGTGGCTGGGGTCCCAGTGGCTCAAGGGTCAGCCAGGTCTGCTCCCTGGTGTGCTTTAGGCAGGTTCCTGGCTGGCTCAGCCTGGCTGCTGGAGGAGTTGGGAGGACACCCCTGCAGGTACAGCTGAGAGGTGCCTCTGACAGCAGCACAATCCTATCAAGTGAGTGACTGTGGGGTGCAGAGAGCTGGCCCCTCCCAGCTGCCCAGCTGCCTTTCTGCTAATGCTCATCTAATTAAACAGCAGCCTGGAGTGGCTGAAACCAGGGCAGCGGGAGAGCTGAGCTTTGCATTCAATAGGTTCTCCTCTCCAGCTCAGGAACCAGAAGAAAAACCCATTTCATATTGTCAGATCAATACGCAGGTGGCATTCCCTCTCCCTTCCCCTTCACCTTCTCCAGCTCTCCTTTCCCCTCCCGGGCTGGGGAAGCTTTTCAAAGCCAGAGCTGGGCTGGGGTTGCTATCCAGTGGATTTTGCACCTCATGTCCCTCCTGGCTGCTGTGCACACATGTGCTGAGCATCTGAGAGGTGCTGGGAATGGCAATCCCTGGGACCACAATCTCAGCAGGTATCTGGGAAAGTGAGTCTTGGATTCAAACTGGGGCATGGTCCCTCCTCCAGGGTGGATTTTCAGTCAGTAAGGACTCCAAAGAGCTGTTGTCTCTTTGCTGAGACAATCAGCAGAGCTACACGACTGTGAATATGGGCAGAATTTGACCAGCACCTTTTGTCCTGCTTGCTCAGGTACAGGCAAGGGTTAACAAGAAGCGACATTTTATTTTGCTGCATCTTTGGCTCTCTGGAAGGAGATGCTCTTCCTGGTGCTTCTACTGTTGTAAATGCATTCTTCTTCCCAAGGTGTCTTCTGAAAATGAGCTCCAGCATGTTGTCAGTGGTGTAGAGATGATTATGGAGAAGCAGCTGTCCGTCCCCTCCTGCCAGCTCCCGGCGAGGCAGCGGGAGGGGTGACGGCTCCTCTGGGTGCTTGCTGCTGGCAGCAGATTTTGCAGTGCCTGATCCAGGCTCTGGTGTAAGCAGGCAGCTTCAGGCTCTGGCCTTTTCCACCTCACCTCAGTGCACCAGGGCAAGGAACCATCACGCAGTGCCCAGCTCAGTGCAACCTCCGACCGTGGTGGTTTTTACATGGTAAGAAAGTTGTACAAATCTTCCCCAAACGTCAGCCTGCTCAGGCAGCCTGCAAGGGGTCGGCTTCAGCTCCTGTATTGTTTCTCTCTGCAGGAGAGAAATTACTGTCCTAATTCTTCATGCAAAAATGAGGGATTGGAAGCAGGCTGAAGGGGAGAGGAGCTGGATGGGTGCCCCAGAGACCTCACCATCTCAGAGGATGGCAGCCCGGTCTTAGGTTACCATCTCTCTGTCCCTTCCCTGGTCCCTCTGTCATTAATGCAGAGCTGGATTTATTTGGTTTATTATCTGTGCTCCTGCATCAGGCTTCAAACACTGCCCAGCAGTATCTGAGCCATGCTGGATCACAAACCATCTCGGGATGCTCCAGCCAAGAGGGAAGTGAGCTCCACACCTGCTAGCAGGGGAGGGCTGTCGCAGCCAGATGCAAGCTCTTCCCCAGTATCTCCCCCTCTTCCCCTTGCCCTAGCCTCAGGCCAAGCAGGAAAAATCCTTCAGCAGACCCCAGCTGGGGCTGCTGGCTGCCGGCTTTCCATGGCAACGGTCCATCAGGGGGTCGGAGTCGACAGCAAAAAATGCTGCCCCCCTCCTTCCCCCGCCTGGGCTGCCGGTCGCTATTTTGATTGCATTCCTGGGGAGCTGGGCTGCAGATGTGGTCGCCTTATCTTGGGAAGGTCTGAGTCAGTTTTTCCCTGTGTGACAGAGCAGGCAGCTGAGGGCTGGAGGGAGGAATAAATAGCTCCTGAGGTATGCCAGGGACATTCGTCCCTGGGATCAGGGTGATGGGCCAGGAGCCTTCTCCCACCCGCAGTCCTGGACTCACGGTGCCCGTGTGGCACAGCACACACATAGGGGGCGAGGGAGACGCCTCTGCTGAGCAACCTTCACACATCCTTGACATCTTAGCCACAGGAAAAGTGGGTTGGCTTAGGAGCACCTCTGCTGCAGGCTGGATCCTGCCCCAGGAAGACCTGAGAAACACATCCACGGTGGAGGAAGCACATGTATGGGATGTGTGCGATTGCTGCTCCTTGACACTCACTGATGTGTCAGTTCAAGAACTGATTCCCTCCAGCTGTACATGAGTGTAACTGAGAGCAGGATCTGGCCCCAGAGACCAGACACATTTATTCATGGACTGTCCCCCACGCACTGCTGTGAGCAGGAATGGATCCAGGTGCTACAAGCAGAGCTCAGGTTGCAGCACCTGTGGTGGTGCAACTACCTGGTTCTGACTCTGGAGGTGGGAGAGTGACTCTGGGTCCACGAGTTGCTGTACTGAAAGGGGAGCTGCTTTCTTCCTTTCCTCACAGAGATGATGTCCTCTGATTGCTTTTCTGCTGAAGAAGCTCACTCCTGGATGCTTCACCATGGAGATGTGGTGTTTCCATTCCCAGCGAAGCTGTTGGTGCAGCCCTGGTGACGGGTGCAGGTTTCATGCTGTAAGCTGAGCTCCTTCTGTAAAGCAGGACTCAGCCTGCTCAGAGCTGAGGGAGGGTCCTGTTAAGGTGCTGTTATCAATCCAAGGCATTAACCCCCCCAGAGGTCATGCACTGAATAATTATCAGTCCAACTTCAGAAAAAAAAATCTACATTAAGTTTTAAACACATTGCAAATTTTCTTTCTGTTGGTGGGATGCTCAGGCTGGATTTTCCAGCATTTTCCCAATGTTTAGCAGTTCAGGGAGCAGTTCTGCTTTGTTGTCATCTTTGTTTTCCTTTCTCCAAGTGAGAGCAGGTTTTGTCACACAGCCCCTGGCTCCAGGAGCTGGTGAATAAAGGCTTTCAGGAAAGGTGGCGGGCAGGGAAGACCCTTCAGTGATGGAGGGTGGGAAATGCAGAGCCTGGAGGATGACAGGACACATGGGGCTGGCTGCTTGTGGTGGTGGTGGCCACCACATCCTCCAAGCACCCCTGCTGCAGTGGGACCTTGGGCAGCAGTGCTGGGTTCAGCCTGTGCAGGGACAACTGGGCACCACGGGACATCCCAATGGCATCAGGACTGGGGTCCAAGCTGGCTTCCAGTCTCTCATCTCAGAGCTGCAACCGGGAGCCAGGGCCCGGGAGAGGGTTTCTATAGCAACAGCTGCCACTCACTCCCCATCTTGGATGTAAATTAGTTAGGATTTTATTAGTGTGCAGAATTTCAAGAGGCCGGAGCTGGCAAAGAGGCCTGACAAATTTGGGACAGGAGTGTGTGAGGGGAGCCTGCCCTAGCACTGTCGGGCAGTGCCTGTTTAGGAGCATCTTCAGGAGTTTGGACCAAGGCAGGGTTTGGGGTTTCTGAGTTGCTGGAATGCCTGGCTCTTCACCCCAGGGACTGCAGCCACCTCTGAAATGGCTCTGGGTTTTCCACACCTCAAGTAGGAGGCTGGGTATGGGGCACAGGGGCAGAGAGAGCTGCACCAACCCTGGGAGAACTGAACAGGGTGGGCTGACTCACCCCAAAAAGGGGAGTGGTGTGGGGTGGCTGCCCTGTGCTGGTTGCTGGGTGTGACCCTGATGGAGACAACCCTGCGAGGCATGAAAGCCTAAAGCCCCTTTCTTGGAAACTCCAGTGGGAAAACCAACAAAGAGATATTGATAGTGACAAGTCTTTGGTGATACTATTTATTAGAAGCTCCCCTGGCTGTGCTTTATGGTTGTTAGAGCAGCACTTCAGGGCCACAGGCAGCTGGACCAGTGCATAGGATGTTCCTTGCATCCAGATCTTGTGCTGCAAATTGAAGCATAAGGTAAGGAAGGCAGTCCATGGGGTCCAACATGGGGCTGGCTGGGCCATCAGCCTGCCAAAACTGGAGAGCTGCTCTCGGGCCCTGGGCTGGGAAGCTCCAAGTCTTCAGGTGGTATGAGATCATCCTGAGTGACCACAGCTGGTGCAGCTGCCTCTGGAGGGATTTCAAGTAACAGCTTGATGATGAAACTTTCTGGTGGGTCAGCAGGGGAGTCGGTGGATGCCAGTGACCTTCTGAACCAAAAAGGTGAGGAACTGGGGCTTTTTGAGAGCCATGGGTGGGGCTGTAGCAGGGATTTTTGCTTGTTCAAGGGGTCTGAGGAGCCCCTGGTGCATGGGACTCCTTATTAGTGGGATTGTGGTTGGTTGTAGATGGGATCTTCTCCATGGACATCTGCATTTTTGCTGGAGCTGACTCTGGAAAAGTGCTCCTGGTTGTGAGTGCTGCTTTGTTGAGAACTATCTTTGTATGCTCAAATGTAAGCAAATAAGGAGCATGATTGTAATGCCAGTTGCTGCCCCCAGATCAAAAGCCTGCTGTAAAACTTGTGTGAAAAATCCTGATTTCTATGTGCTTTCCATTTTCTGAGCTGTATTTTCAGAACTCATATTTTTGAGTCTTTGCCTCTAACCATGAGGGCTGTGGATTTTCCTGTTTAATGAAAGAAGAGGTTTGGTTTTTCTTTTGTTTTAATTTTTCTTCTATGACTTCATGGCTCTGGGAGCAGGGGCTTTCTGGAAGTCAAAAGGTTTTGCAACACCTTGTGATGGTGCTGTGATGTTTGCCAACACTGGGTTGGTGATGTGTGAGGTTTATATATCTAGTGCAGATACAATATGAATGTGCTGTGTGCAGCAAAAAAAGAGGGCTGGAAGCACCCTTGAAATACTGGAAGTGTGGGGCTGGGCTGGCGAGTGTCTACTTGATTTGGAAGGGAGAGAAAAAAAAGCTGGATTTGGATGTTTTGGGAGTTTGTCAACGACTTACAGAGTGGTTGATGTTCAGCTTGGATGGGTTGTGCTGGGATCAGAAAGGCAGTTTTTCTGCCCCATCCTATATGAGTGGGGCTGGTTGCAGATAGACCCAGCTGCAGTCAGTGCTTGGGGGGACCCTCTTGGCCTAATCCATAAATACTGACATTGTAATTACTATAACAACCTGCTCCTCTCTTCCTTCGTGGCATTCATTCCCTGGCCTTAGGAAATGCTTTTTTGTTGTTGATTTGCTCCCTCCTTCACCCTCCCCCTCCTTCTAATTCCTCAACACACTGTGGAAACATCAATTAATTAATCTAAGTAATAGTTATTATTCAAGAACCGATTTGCTATCGTGGCTTGCACTGGTATGGTGAAAATAACCCACCCAGGTGATGAGAAAACATGTGTTATTGGAGCTGGGGCTGTTCCCTCCCTGGCATGTGCCCCAGCACAGGACATGGTAGGTGCTGTTGGGTTAAGCAGGACCCTTTGCCCTGCCCAAAGGCTGTGTTGGCACAACTGCTGCCTGTTGGAAAGGGCAGCCTCTAAGGCAGGGGTTTGCTTTCAAGATAAATTGGCCTTTTGTAGGGGACTGTGTCCTAAGCATGATGAAAATGCCAAATGTGCTGATAATGCAACTTGAAACAGATCCACAGGGACTTTGCACTGGTGTCTTGAATGTGATTGTGAGTAGAGAAGGAATTAGGTGGTAAATGGGGTAATTAGGTTGTGAACTCTGTAGGTGGGTCAGCGCCAATGTGGGAGGTGCAGTATTGGGCTGAACTAGGGGTGCTGATTGATGCTCCCCCCTGATTTTGGGGAAGATTTGAGTCCTATGAGGAACTTAGCATGGGCTGTATTAGCCAGGACAGCAGGGCCCTGGAGACTCTATTTTTGATGCCCCAAGGTCGGGTTTGGGCTCCAGGTCTTGGGATAAAGTGGCCCTGAGGTGGCTGTGTCTGTCCCCCTCAAGGGACTGAGCAGGAGTGTGCACATAACATGAGAGATTCGGTCTGTCCTTGAGCTGAGGGAGACCATCCGAGTCCTCGCTGTCCTGATGGTTTCCAAAATTAGACCAAGCCCTTCCCGGGCAGCAGAGCTGGGGGCTTTGGGCAGGCGGCTGCTCCGCTCGGTGTGATGGTGACAACACAGACCTGCTGCTGGGAACGTGTGACTGCTCATTTCCTGGTGTTACTGGGCATTTGGGAGGGTGGTCGCCCCCAGGAGCAGTGGATTTGAAATTTGCAGGAGGGGATGTAACAACCTGGGCACACCCAGGTGCCCTCCCCAGGTTTGGATGGGGGCCCTGAGCAAACCCCTGTTCAGAGAACTGACCTTGGCTGAGGGCAGTTAATGATGGGCAAACCCTTGAGCAGGTCCTTCAGCTCCACTGAAGAAAAGAGACTGTAAGTGCATGCTTGAATTTAAGTGCATGGTAAAGTATGTTCCTGTTCCCAGGCCTCAGACAAGGCAAGGATGGCTGGATAAATCGGGAGATAACGTGGCAGCACAGCCACGACCTCGTTCCCATCCCACACGAGGCCGGCTTTGGGGATTAACACCGGGCTGCTTGTTTTGCAGCCCCAGATTTGGGGCTTTGCAGCTGTCCTGCCTATTTGTCATCTCATGAAGCCTCTCTGCATCCTCCTCCTCATCACGGGCTCCATCCTCCCCTTTCTCTGGCGTCAGCCCCTCTCCCCAAGGCTGCTCCATCCCTCTGCCTGCAGAGCAGAAAGCGCGTGGCCCAGATATTTTACTTCACATCAGCACAAACCCAGCCCAGCCCCTTCTGTGAGCTGGCTCGGTCGGGCACTGCATGGGCAGAGCCAGCCCTGCAGCCGGGTGGTGGGGGAGACCCCCGGGGTGCCCCTGCCCCTCTCCGGGGTTGCAATTCCCCCCTGTGGCCGTGCATCTGGGCTGGCCGGGAAGCTGGAGCCTGCGATCAGCTCGGGAGGCAGCAACAGCAGCCTCTGCTTTTCCACACGTTGGTATTTTTAGCTCTGCTGTGCATTAGCGTGCAGGAGCTCAAACTGCGAATCCTGGCTGAGGTTTTATCTGTTGTGACAGCCCTTAGGGCTGTAGTCAGACACTCTCTCGCTTGCTCGCTCCCTCTCTCCTTTTTTCTTTTCCTTTTTTTTTTTTTTTTTTTAAAGTTTGCAGCTCGGATCTGCTCTCTCCCTGTGGAGACACTGTGCAGCTGTCAAGACAAGGGACCAAGGCTAGGAAATAGGGTCCAAAGTGTGGTCTGAGCCCCTTTACAAGGGAGCTCTATTCAGCTCTTTTCTGTATTTTTCCATTCCTCCTTGCTGCTGCTGTCAGAGCTGGAGTGGTCGGAGCTGATGCTGCAGGATTAGGTGCTGGCTTGCCCCTGCTGCCCTGCCCCAAAGGGTCCCCAAAAAGCTGTGCTGGGTGACAGCTACACAGCTACTGGGGACAGCAAAGCGGAGAGCAAAGGCCAGCACAGTCCAGCGTGCTGGGGTTTGGCAGATCTAGTGCTCTGCGTGCTGCTGCTTTTTCCAAACTCCCTTTTCCAAATGCCACAAACATTGTCCCTTTTGGGGCAGCTTAGGGCTCCAGGCACCCCAGGGTACTGGGAGAAATTAAAGTCCCTTGTAAGTCTTGCTGGGCTTCAACACAGAAGGTTTTTAACTGTGCTGAACAGTGTGTTTGACCTCCCAAGAGAACAAGACCCGTGAATCCACCTTCCACCCTGGCTCTGTACAAACACCCAATGCTTTGGTTTGGTTTCTAAGGAGGGTTTTCTTTATTGCTTCTCTTCCTGGACACCTCCCCTCCCACCCCCCAAGACATTTTCTGTCTCACAGAGAGCTGCACAAATTTGAAACATCTTCTTGCCATCCCAGTACCTCTGAAAAATAAGCTGGAATTGGGGTGGCAGAAGGGCAGCCTTGGTGATGCCCTTCAGAAGGGTGAGGAACAACGTGCTGACCAGGCTTTGGGTTTCCTGCCTGCTCAGAGACCTGCCTGCCATGCCAGGCTCTGCCCAGGTAAGTGTGGGCTCAAACGGCAGCAGAAGTTCTCTGAAAATCTGGTGCCCCTGGAACTTGTCCAAGGTCATGGGGGAAGTCGGGGACAGAGCCAGGAATGGGATCTGGCTTCCTGTCCCATGTGTCCAGCTTTCCTCTCTGACCCTTAGAACACGCCTGCTTTGCGTCATTCCGGCTGGAGCTTCCTGAAATCCTGCACCCAGGTCTTGGGGTGTCCCTGCCAACCCTGATGTCTCTTGGAAGAGAGCACAGACCCCATGCTGGGAGAGTTGATTCCTCCTGTTTTTCCTTCATGGGAAGGGCTTCTTTAGAGTGCTTAACCAGACTATGTTGATGAAAATATGTATTTAGGTAGAAAATAGTTATTTGGCATTTTTAAGGCTTTTAGTGCCTGAGGAGACCACAGTGGCACTGCAGTGGTCCCAAGGTGGACCAGGGCTGTGTGTTCCCAGGAGGTTGGTGTTCATGGATGCTGAGGGGGCTGGAGAGAAGCAGAGAGGGGAGAGATCTTCCCGATGGGTCACAGATCCTTTACACAAGTCTGCCCACACCACATTTCCTTCTGGAGTCACACTGTTTACAAGTGCAGCAAGTTCAGCATTCGGCAGCTCCCACGCCTTTGCCCGAGCTGGTGAAGACTAAAAGGCTGCAGCTACAGGTTGGAGGGTGCCAGGAGCACTGGGGGCTGCTGGGAGCCAGCCCTGTCATCCAGTTATCTGTGTACAAATCCAACGGCGAGCCCAGGATGCCTCCCTGGGTCCTCCTGCTTCATTTGCATTGATGAGGCGTGGAGGGACATCCCAAAGTTTGTCTGGCAAGCCCACATCTCGGGCAGCTTTTCTAATTAACCGTCCCCCCACTGTGCCTGCTCTGTTCTCCCCCCCAGTTCCTCCTTCTCTTGCTGGCAGCAACCAATGCTGTGGACCACAGAGATTAACTGCACAGTGCTGCTGGCTCGACCTGCAGCAGGGATTGCTGGAAATATCTGGTATCTTTGCCCTTTTGCAGGGAGCACCCAGGGATGAGGGTTTTGCAGCTCGACTTATAGAGCAGAGCAGGGTGTGCGGGGCTTTGCTCCAGCAGCATTTCCTTTGTGCAGGTTGTTTGTGAGGTGTGTGTCCTTGGGAGCAGCCAGAACATGGCAGGTACCTTTGCACAGAGCTTTGGCCTCCCCCAAACAGCCCCGAGCAGCTCCATGAGGTTGGAATGACATCCTCATTCTCTCTCCCTCAGCCTCATGGGGAAACCCCACTCATGGCTTCAGGGGACAGATGCAGACGCTGTTCATTAGCAAAGAATCCCAGCACAGCCCAAGAGCTCAGGTTTGGAGCTGCTTCATCTTCTCTGTGCTCTTCCTCTTGCTGAGAGAAGCGCCTAACAGCAGCTGGAGCTGGCTCCTGCTGTGCACAGGGCTTCCCACACCCTCTGCCATAGCACTGTGGGGCCAGGAACCATCCTTCTTCCAGGGGCTGTGACATCTGAGTAGCTAGGTGAGGTATAGGAGAAATTAAAAGTCACTCTTTTTATTTCCAGATGTTAATCTGGGAAATTAAGGACCTTTTTGGGTGAGGGATATAGGAAGGTGCTATTCTAGGAGCTTTCAATCTTTAAAAAAACCTTGTGGCACCCATGTTAATGCATCTTCCTGCTCTAACAGTGTCCTTACACACTTCCAAACATCCTAAAAATTGGGCTTTAAGTCATTGTCTGATGTCCACGTGGAAGACAAACAAAGAATTGAGGGATGACTGCTGTCACAGGCACTTCCCTTCTTGATCCAGCTGAGCTGTTCCCATGCCATCAGACCAGTTGCTTGTGCACAACAGCATTCCCTGCCCTGTGTCCAGACAGGGGCTGTGTGGGGACAAACCCCAGTGACTTCATGGTGCTATAAATCAGACGCTCTTCCCTGTTGCCTGATATCCTTGAGCTTCCCAGGCTGCAAGAGGTTCCTCTGCTTGCACCCAAACCCGCCTGCTTTTCCCTCATCCCACTCCTTTGCCTCCTTGCTTCGGAGCTGTCTCGGGCTCCCGATGCTTGGGCGCTGCCAGGAGTTTGATCTCCAACTGCTTCCCGGCCCCCTCGCGCATGTGGGCACCGGGAGGAGCCGAGAAAGCGGGGAAGAGAGGAACAGCAGGAGGAAAAATTCTTCGGGGAGGGGATGGGGGAAGGATGAGGAAAGCAAGGAGTGGGGAGAAAAAAGTGAGAACAGGGAGGAGGAGGAGGAGGAAGGATGAAGGATATGCTGCCTTGTCCTCAGGTTTATATTGGTTGAGCTGCACTGGGTTAGCTAAAAGTGGTGCAGAGCTGCCTTCCCCTCCCTTTTCCTCCAGGCACACGCTCCTGTTTGGAGCTGAACGCCTTAATTCACTTCAGCTTCAACCTGCTCCTAATTGACTTAAACCACATGGAAAGAAACTCAGCTTCCCCAGCAAGCGGCTGCAAAATTGCACCTTCAGTTAAAGTCAGTGTGATTCTGCATTTAAAGAAATCCAGAGCCTGGCATGGATGTGTGCAGGGATAACTGTGCCAGGGGGCTGTGCTGAGCCATCCAGAGCCCTGCTGGGCTGGGGCTCTCCAGTGGGGTTTTGGTCTCACTCTGAGCAAATTGGGATTTGGGGATCATGGGGGGCTTTGAGTCAGTGGGATTTGGCTGTTGGAAGAAGTGCTGTTTCTTCTCATTCCTCTCTCTCCTCTATCCCTCTTCTGCTGCAGATGTCTGCTATAAAAAAGAGAAGAGGGGGGGGAAAAAAACCCCACCCTCCCCAAATGTCGTGGTAACGCTTACTGGAGGGCTGTTTCTGCTGCACATCTGATGTGTATGACAGGGTCAGATTAACCGAGCCTCTGATTTCCAACCACAGCTATTCCAAAGGCACCAAGACCAATGCAAAACACCCCAAAGGGACTCCTCTGTGCTGGAGAAGAGCTGGGCAGGCGGGATGAGCTCATGGTGCTCTGGGGATGTGCCAGCCCAGTGCTCAGCAGGGCCAAACACTGGGTGAGAAAGAGGGGAGCGTGCTTCGGAGATGAATCTGGTCTCCTCAAACTCGGGCTTTCAGGGGAGCAGAGAATTTCCTTTGTATTTAAGGCTGGGGCTTTCAAAGGCAGAAGGGGAGCAGTGATGTTAAATACAAGAAGGTATCTGATGCTGGGGGATGTTCTCAAAACCCCTCCTCTCTTTGGAGGGCTCCTGTCACACCTGGACATGCTGTCTGAAAGGAGGGCAGGAAAGGCTTTTTATTCCTTCCTCCTATGCCCTGCTCTTCCAGCCACTCTGCATCCTCTGTCACCATTTTTGCTTTGCTATGTTTCTCTCCTTCTGTTTAATTCTAAATCCAAGGAGTTGCCCATGGTTCTGGCTCAGCTAGTTTTTTGCCGAGACATTTCGCCAACTTAAGCCCTGGAAAATAGGACTGGAAGGGACCTTTGGAGACTGACACACCCTGATGGTGTTTAGCCTCTCCCCAGCAGTGAGAGTCCACCACCCTGCACGGGGGTGCTCCCCAGGTTTCCCTGGGTGATGTCTGAGTTCCAGGGCAGCCCAGTTCCTGTGGGATGGCTGCCAAAAACCTCAATGCTTGCTCCTTGCACTGGGAGCTGTTTGGAGGCACTGGGTCTGAAGATGCTAAAGGGGAAAGCGTTTCCCAGGGCAGGATATCCCTATAAGTGAAAGGCATGTGGGGACCCCCTCTGCACAGGGCTCTGCTCCCAAAGCTGGTGCTGTTCTCCACCGGGCAGGTACCATCCAACTTCCCTGGGGCTGGTGGGGGCTGTGCAGGGGGGTCCTACCAGTATGAGGGACACCTTATGAGCACCCCCTGTAAGTCTCTGTTCGGTGCTGGCTGAGAGCCTCCCTGCAGTGGGGCTCGAGCAGGAAGTCAGGATGAGGAGAAGGGGCGGAAAAAAAAGCTCCCAAAAATCCCCGTGGAGCGGGAAACGGAGTCGGGAGCGGAGCCGCTCAGCTGATGGGGTTGCCATGGCGACGCGGCGGTGAGGAAGAGGAAAAGGCAGAAAATAGCCCGATGCTGGGCTGAGACCTGCGGGAGCCCGGCCCGGCAGCCCTCTGCATCCCCAGCCCTATTTCTGTCCTCCTTCCTTTCTCTTTTTGCTTTCCTCCCCTCATACCGTTTGATCTTCTCCAACCAGAATTGCCCCTCTCTGAGGAGCATATGGGGGTGGTGGGGCTGAAGGGAAAGCATGAAGGATGCTCTTCTGCAGGGCTGGTTGTGGCCAGGTCTGTTCCCCCTGGGGCAGAAGATTTGGAGGCAGTTAAGTCGCCCACAGAGGACCAAAATGGGTTCAGATTTATGTTGTTGTTGGAGGATCTGGGATAGTACCTGGAGATCCCAGGGGCTGGCACAGGTCTGGTGGAAATGCTCTTCTACCCATGCAAGTCAGGTTTTGTTTCCCAGAAACAGGTTGGGTCGTCTGTTGTCTCCTGACAGGTGATGCTCAGTTTTAGGGAAGGACAGAGGTTTTGTTTCACGTGCTGGATTGTTTTCCTCTCTGAGAAAGTGATGCTTCACAACCACAGCGAGTCATCTCCCCTCTATGAGTCAGACTGGGACCTCTTGCATGGTATATGTTGGGTCTAACCATTGAGCCCAAGCTCACTGAAAAGGAACAGAAACCCAGGTTGGTTACAAGAAAAGAGAGTGTCGTGGTGACAAACCCTGGGGGATTTACCCTACAGAACAGAGCCACCCACCCATGATCTTTGCTTTATCACAAACACTTACTTTAAAGTCCAGGTTATGCAGTCTGGTGGCCATGAGCAAAAAGCCCCCAACTTCTGGGGCCAGAGCAAAAAGCAATAAAGAAAAATGTGACCTCCTAAAACACTGAAAAAGCAGAATATACACCATAACCAGCCCAACTGAGCACACTTTGGACACAAACTCTTATAGACCCTCCTCATAATTCGTTTGGGGCTTGGCAATGACAGGTGAATGCCTGAAGCTGGCAGTGCAACAGATGGGGAACTCATCCTGCTTCTTCCTCCTCCTCCATCCACCTCTGTCCTTGCCTCTGCAGCAGATGCAGTGCTGTGCCTGGGTGTGAGCATCTGTGCATGGAGCTGTGAGTGCAGATGCACTCTGTGTACACCAGTGTGTTTGGGTTGCTATCCGTGAGCTCCTGCACAGTGTCTGAGTGTGCCTTTCCCTTTCTCTTTCCCTTTGCTGGGGTTTGGCTCCAGCAGAAACCTTCCTGGAGCTCCCACCTTCTTCTCACATGGGAAGAAGCTGTTGCAGCATCTCCCTCTTCTCCCTGCCTTTGTGCCTGTATGATATCACCACGTGGCAGTGGTGTCTAATTCCTTGTGTTCATGCTTGGGATCCAGATGGCCCAACTAATAGGACTTGGAGCAGTAAATCTCCATTGCTGTGGCCAGTCTTGCTGTCCTTTGCTGTGGCCCTGATCGTCACCTCACCCAGTCACTCCTCCCTGGGAGGCTAGAGGGGAATAAGCCTCTCTCCTGATGCTGGTGATGCTCCTGGCACAAAGGAAAGCATCAGGTCCTCCTGGCTTTGTCAGCTGTTATTTTGGAGACTGGCTCCTCTTGCAAGAGTCTAGGGCTGTTCCTCCCTTCCTCGTAATTCCCAAGGGCTTTTTGCAGCTCTTCCTCCTAAAGGAGGTGTGTGAACAGCTTTATCTGGAGATCTCACACCCCTGTGTGAACCACCCCCTATAAACTCTCCCTGCAATCCCTTTTCCCTAAGCTAAGGATGGAGGGAGGGGAAGGACCCATGGGAAGATTTCTAGGTGTTGGGGTTTTTAATGGGAATACAGGAAGCAGAAAGCTGCCTGGGATTGAAAAATGGCCTTGGAGCTGTAGCAAATGGTGCAGGATCAGCCCTTTCTGTTGACTTCCCCACCACAGCCTGCAAGTGTTTAGAACACGTACATTTCTCTGTGCAGTCTAAATATTAAGCATAGCTTGACTAAGAGTTCACTTAAACCAGGGATGGACAAATATCTGAAGGTCATAAACACCCAGCTGAGTAATTATTTAGAGTGGTCTAAGAGATATAACTGTGGGTAATGGGATGAAAGGAGGAGAGGAAAATGCAGTGTAGTTGTCAGAAAATTCTCCTCAGGTCTCTGCTTAGTGCTGCAGAGGGAAACATGTAGGTCCTTGATAAACCTGGAGGGCTGATTTATGGATTGATACATGAAATGATGGCAAAATCCCCAAGGAGAAGCAGTGAATGGCCCATCTCCTGAGACTCTGCAAACTCAGCTTTGCAAATCCGGTGGATGAGGGCCCGCGGAGCGCCAGGGCGGGAGAGGAGCTGTTTCACTGACAGATATTGTTGGCTGGTGACCAAATGACTAGAAACTGTCCACGAATAAGTTAAGGCTGAAAGTGAGGAGCTGGTTTCTGGCAAAGAGAGGGATGAGGCTCTGGGCCAGCCCTGCTGGAGAAGGTGAAAAAGCTGGTGGGTCTGGAGATGGAGCGGCTCGTGTGGGGCAGAGCCAGTTGTGAAACCCAGCTGCTCACAGGTGAGGAACGTGGCAGCTTCCAGGTAGTCCTAAATTCCTGTATGATATGCCCTGTGAGGCCAGGTCCATCCTCATGTCTCCACTCTTATGCTACCAATAATAATCAGAGCTCAGGGAGGGCAGCAATCTTCCTTGGTAAACATCTAGACATTCCCCAGTGCATCTGGAGAGTGTCTTCTAGCTTTAGGGGATGATGCATCTTGTAGCAATAGAGCTTATGTCTGTATCTTGTGAAAACAAACCTCAAAAAATTGCTGGAATTGGTTTGAGGGATGTGCTGAGTTACCTTTGTGGTCGTTTCTATCTGGGCATCAGTTGTTTTGGAGCTGGCTGCATCCTCTGCTGGGGTGAGGTGGGTACCAGGGATCAAAAGGGGCTCTTCTCATCTGATTTCTCTTTCTTCAAAAACTAACTACAGGAAAAATTAAATCACAGTGCTGTTTCTAGAAAGCCCTTTGTGCAACTGAGTGTGGTGCTTCCAGAGGATCCTCCCTCCCCTGGCATGTCCCACTCCTAACATGGGATGGGCGTTTGCTCTCCTGGGGCTTTCTCCTCTCCACATGGACAGTTGAAAGATGTCTTGAAAAGACATAGGAGATCAAGGGCTGTGAGTATGAGGGGAGAGACCAGTGGCTGAAATGGTCCTTTTTGGTGTCGTGTTCCACTTATCTTCCCTCAGGTAGGTGTGAGGGAGAGTGGACAGGGGGCTGCTCCTGTCCCTGCTCATATCCCTGCCTGTATGAGGGGACAGACAGACTGTGAGGAGCTGCTTTGTGAAGGTTTTGTGTGCTCTGAGCATCCACAGTGTTGCCTTCCTGGGGCTCTCAGTTCCTGGCTCCTGCTGCTGGCAGGAGCTGGGCTTGGAGCATGGCCATGCTCTGGCTTCCCCAGCCTCCATCCTGGCATGGCATTAACCATCTCCTCTTGCACTGGTCTGTGCCACTTTACTGCTTTCTGCTCCCCAGCAATATTTTACATCTTGCCCAGTAATGCTTGGTTTCCTTAATAGCGTCTCATGTGGGATTTTATCAAAGGCTTTAGAACAATCCCAATAAATTATATCTACTGATTTCCCTTTATCCATTGTTTTGTTGATTCCATCAGAAATCCTCTCCCAGAGAGGATGTGCAGGCTTTGCCTTTAGAAGTCAGCCCAGCTTGTTCAGTTTCTATCTTAGCCATTTCACGTTTCAATTAATTTTGAAACACTGAATTATTGTTCTCAGTAGCCCTTGGAAGGAACAATCCAAGGAACGACGCTGGCTTGTGCTGCACCTTGGATCTGCACATAGCAGTCATAGCTCCTGGTCTTGGGCACCAAGAGGGGATGCTTTGGTGGGATGACTGCAGAAGTGGTACTCGTGTCGAGACACCAGCCCCACTTCCAGGAGCTGGAAAAGGGATGCCTCTGAAATAATCCACACTCCAAAAGAGCCTGTCTCACCTCGGAGCACAAACGCAGGCGGCTGCTCATCCCCTGCGATGCCGGCTGAGCACTAACTTGCTCCAGCTTTGTCCTTGAAACCCAAAGAGTGGGAGTTTGCCGCCGGGCTGGCTGTGGCGCGGCGCGGAGAGCGGGGCGGAGGCGGCAGCGCCGGCCCGCCAAGGGTTAATAATTTCCATTGCAATTGTGTCATCTCTTTGGGGACCTCTCGCTCATTTCGCGAGCGGGCGCTGAAAGCCGAGGCGCGGGGGCTCGTTCTTATTCAGCTGCACGCAGCTCCAGGAGCAGCGGCCGGCCGCGCAGCTGGGCTCGGCCACCTCGGCCCCGCAGATGGATGGAGAGAAAGGATTTGTGTGCCTGCGTGTGCTCTGCTGGCGTGCGCCCGTGTGTGTGTGTGTGTGTGTGTGTGTGTGTGTGTGTCTGAAACCTAATTGTCTGCTGTCTAATCCGTCAGCCGGGGGGACAGCTTGCACAAGCCCCTTCCAGGCAGGCTGATAAATGCAGCGCTGCCAGGCCCCTCTGCGATGCAGTTTGGTTTAATTGGGATTGCTACGTGCGCGGACTTGGCGTGCGTGGAAGGAGCGCTGTGCGTGGGGAAGTGCGTGGACAGGCTCCCCAGGGATGGACCCCTGTGTCCTGGTGGGATCCTGGAAAACTGTGTTTAGCAAAGTGATGTGAGGATAACCCAGTGCTGGACAGCTGAGGTTAAGGGTTGGCTCCATGTCACCTTAAACCAGTCATATTAATAGTGGCACGGTGTGATCCTGTTCTTACGGACTTTGTGCCTTGGGGGAGTTCAGTACCCCCAAGACTGGGCTGTAAGTAGGCAGCTGATGGGATTTTGGAATTGCCCAGGGTGTGACACAGAATGTATGGACATCAGTGTGCTGGCTTGGAGATGGTGTCTGCCATCTTCAGCGCAGCACCAGGAGCTGTGCAGGGCTGTCCCCTGCTCCAACTGTCCCCTGCTCGTCCCCCCCGATGACCAGCACCTATGAATCTCTCAAACATCTCCCAGCCCTGAGCACATGGCAGCTCAGGGACTCCCCAGGCTGAAGTGGCATTTTGTCTTTAATACCCCTCAATGGATTTCCCATGAATTTGTCTAGTTGATTTTTGTAAACACGTAAGCTTTAATCATCCCCGGAGAGCTGTGGCAAGGACTTCACTGCTTAACCATGCACCATGTGGGGAGCCATATCCTCTTGTTTCTTTTGAACCCTCTGCCTCTTAATGTTATTGGATATGTCCTAATTCTTTTATGGGAGATACAGTGAGCAATCAATCCCGGTTCACCCTCTTGAGGCCACAAATGTGCCTCTCTGGCTGCTGCTTTTCCAGACTGAGATCCTCCTCTTTTGGACTAATTTTTTTTTTGATCATCCTACTCCAGATCTTTTTCCAGCTCTGCTGGTGACGTCAGGGCTCCGCATGTGGCGACATCCTCATAGGTTGTGTAATTAAAGGTGATGTCATGATTACAGCAGATGGGATTTGCATCAGTGTTGGTTGCTGAGTGCATGTTGATGTCAGGAGATCCTTGTGTCCTGCCCAGTCATGAGAACTTTGCACAAAGCTGCTGATCCTCAGCCTAGGGATTTAATAATGATATTTTGCTTATGAGTTCCCTGGCTGAAAGAGGCAGGGACCAAGTATTTTTTTACCAGGAATCACTCATTGTGCTTTGCAAGATATTTCTGACATGGAGTGACATGTCCATGTTGTTTCATCCCCCCATGTGCAGTCACCTCCAGGTTGGTACCCACTGACTCTTCCATCACAAATGTACATCACTTACAGGGAATCATGCTTTTGCAGATGGGGGATTACAGGATGCCATACTGGCTACTTGTGTAAACATCTCCCTCATGGCTGGAAAATAACCAAGAGGCCAGAGCAGGGTGCCCAAGTCCAGAGCTGCCTTGGTCCAGGCTGGGTCATGGTCTGGCACCTCTACCCCGTTCACCCTGTGCTCCTCTGCCCATGGCTTCCTCCCACCTGGCATGTGATCAGTCACCAATGGACCTCAGCCCAGCACCCTGCCCTCCTGCTGCTCTCTGCTTCCCCATCCCTCCTCCTCCTCCCTCTCCCTTTCTCTCTTTGCCCTCTCTTTGCTTCTCTTTCTCTCCACACCTGCTCCTCTCCTTCCCTCCCCTTTTCTCCTTCCTCCTCCTCCTCCCCTTGCCTCTCTCTCTATCCTCTTATCTCATCCCCTTGTTTTTCTCCTCTCTGCCTGTCCAGCTGATTTACATGCACGCTGCGTTGAAGCAGCTCAGCTGGATCTAATGCCTCCTGCTGCGAGGAGCGGAGCCGTCTCTGGACTCGGTGCGGCGCTTCCCTGGGCAGGGGATCTGGGAGGTCCTCTGTGCACCCCACCACCTTGGCCCACGCTTTGGCCCCTTTCTGCATTGCCTTTTGCTCTTCATCCCCTCTCTTCCCCTTCTCCATCCCTTATCCAGTGCTGCTGCCATCGCTGGTGTCTTCTCCATCTCTCCTGCCAGGTCCCTGACCTGTGTGCCTGCTCTGCCCGGTTTTCCTCCAGCTGCTTCCCGGGTGGGTGCACGAGCATAGACCAAAGCCCTGCAGCCAGCCTGGGAGCTGTTTTGCTGTGACTGGTGCCATTCCCATGGCCTTGGTGCTACTGTTGAGCTGAAAACCTGATGCTGAATATTCCCAGGTGGAGCCCATGGGTTCCTCCTGCCTCCACCTGGGTTCCAGTGCCAGTGTGGGAGCCTGGGGTATCTCTCCTGTGCCCTTGTGGCCCTTGCTGCTTGTGGAGCCAGGATCGATGTGCCTGTGTTATTCCCTGGCTCTAATCACTCCCGTTTCCATTCTGCTGATTTGCATTTCCGCAAGAGGAAGATGCCCTGATTAATATCCCCTCAGAAGAGCTTTATTGTGATGGCTCCTGCCTCTCTAATTGGAAAGTGGTCTTAACCTTTCATGCAACTGGCTGGGACATTCCCTGACTGCCAGAAACTCTGAGAAAAGTCTTGCTTGTCCTGAATTCCAGGGGAGTGGGCAGTTTGGAGGATCCAACTCTGCCTCTGAAGTGGGGTTGGAACCTCTCTGCCCAAGGAGTGCTCTCCTGGGAATCGTACCTCTGATACCAGGGATGGGACCATCCCCAGCACAGCAGGTTGTCTGAAAAGAAGTCAAGGGGGGGATTGCAGCAGGGGAATATGCTGGGATGATCCAAAACCAGTAAGCACTCAGGCAGCCCTGAGCGAGCAGCTCTGTGCTCCCCAACTCAAACCAATGTGCCAAAGAAGGGCCTGTTGAGGGAAATGTTCATGTGGTGTTGATAGAGCTGTTCCTGTGGCTGGGAGGCAGGATCTGACCCGGCAGCTGGGATTCTACAGCTCTTGCTCCCCAGGGAGTCCCAGGCCCACCACTAACCCGCACTGGCAGCTTGAAAGCCTGCCTTGCACTTAGCTGCTTTCTGATCTTCAAAGGCTCTGAATGCCCAAGGAAATCAGACCTTGTGCCTTTTCTTCCCGTGCAGTCCCCAGATCCGGACTCTCATGCAATTTATTATCCCTGACACGTGCCACTCCCTCCCTGGCTGTGCGTGGGGAAGGAGCATCTCTCTGCCGCTCCTCCTCGGGTACCAGCGCCGGCCACCCTGGCCGTGGTGTGAAACTCCTGCTCCTCACACCCTCCCAAAGGCTCCTTGCACACTCCTGATGGCTCCTCACCCTCTGATGCTGAAGGCAGGGCCAGGGAGATGTGCTGGTGTTGGCCCTGCCAACTTTGTCCTGCTTCCCAGCAATGTCCCTGCTGGCCAAGGCTGGTGGTCGCCTGCTCCAGGTGGGTCTCTGGCTCTCTTGCCAGTGGGTTTTGCTGCTCCATCCTTCCAGCTGGGGCTGGCAATCCCCTGCAGAGCCTGTTTTGCCTGTGCCCATGGCTGTTTTATTAACACACTGACTTGCCTCCCGGGTGCTTTTAACCTCCCCTTCCCCAGTCCCTCTCCTTCTGAGGTTACGGAAAAGATTTTTTTTTTTTTTTCTTTTTTAATTATTTTTTAATTTTTGGTATTTAAGCTGGTTTAGCGGCTGCAGCAGTGAGTGTTCCTGATAAACAGCCCGGGAGATCCAGAGAATAATCTCTCTGCTTGGTGACGGCACAGGCGCCTATCGCAGCTGCTGGCAGCACGCTAAAAAGCCGTCCTCATCTGCTGCCTGCTCTATCAGCCCAGGGAGGGAGAAATTGCCTCCATCCTTAATCACAGAATTTGAAATCCCAGCTAGCCTGCACCTTTTATTCTTCAGATTCACAGTGTTTTGCAGTGTGGGCAGGGGGAGAAATATGCAGCTCTTAGATGGAAGCAGGAGTTGGAGAAGGGACTGGGAAGAGTTCGGGTGAGCAGCAGCTCTTTTCCCTTTGTCAGGTATCTCCTGGACTTGACATCCCATGATGCTTTCCTGGCAACTCTCTCTTCAGGGAGGTTTATTAAGGCTGTGTTTTTAGTATGGAGTCACAAAACACCATCATGGGCTGTTGTGTGCTCCAAAGGTTTGTGTGAGAGAGCTGTGTTTGGAGAGAGTGTGTGCAATGACGGACACATGTTCTGGAGCCCCAGTGCCGGGGCAGGTCCCTGAGAGGTGTCAGTGAAATATGGCAACCAGGGCAGATGAAAGGATAGAAAAACACAAGGAAAAGCCAGGGAAAATGCTTCATTCTTGACTCAAACACCAATGAGAAAGATGCTCAGACCTGCCCCCGTGACACAGATCAGGTCAAGTAAAGCAACTGGGTTTGTGGCATAGGAAGGGTCCAGGTTTATGGACATTGTCCAGGCAGCCAAAAGGCTGGTACTGGATGAAAGGTACTCAGCTGAGCAGGTAATGAACCCCTGTGTAGAGAATGTGTTGTGCTGAAGCCATAATATCTGTCAGGGGGTAGTTCTGGGGTGCAGGAACATGCCTCAATAATCCCACAGTGCCTGCAGAGCAGTGTGGGGATGGAAGGTGCCTCTGCTCCATGCTCAGCACCACTAAATGACAATGTGGCACCTGTGCACGTGGGCTGTCACTGCTGACAGTCTGCTCAGCCCAACAGTGGAACACAAGCACCCACCATGCTTGGGACTGGCACTGGAGTCGCTGGAGATTGCCTTTAATGAGACAGATAAAGCAAAATGAAAAGCAAATCAATGCAGGGCTGTGGGAGCTGTCTTGAACACGGTGCTGTGACTTGCTTGGAGGGGAAGCTCTGGTTGCAAATGGTGGTGGAGGCACTGGAGAGGCAAGCATAGGAGTCATCCATCTCTGGCTCAGACCAGAGAGCCCCTGAATCCTCTCCAGGGCCTTTTGCAGATATCCCACTTTTCCTCATCCTGCTGTGAGATATGAAGCAGACCCCCCCATGTTGTGCCTTTGGTCCCCATGAAGAACAGTGTTGCTATCATCCTCTCTCTGCTCCCCTGTCCTCCCCCCATCTCCAGTGGCTGGAATGGGTTTGGAAAGCCCTTGAGTCTCAGGAGGCAACTTTCCAACCATGTCCCAGTGATGCTGATGGACATGGCCAGCTCCCTGAAGCAGGGCTGCTGTGGTCCAGGGCTGTCCAGGATGTTGGCAGTCCATCCCAAACTTTCCACTGAGCTCAGACCATCTGTGCTATTTCTGTAAAAATCCTGTGCTGGGTCAGGAGGCAGGAAAGGGGCTTTTGCTCCAGCCAGGTCTGTTCTTGAGCAGAGTGTGGTTAACACAAAAACCCCTCCTGTTTGTTAGCAAAAAAACCCTCAGGTGTTGACTATCAACGTGAGCAGCATTGCTCAGGCAAATGGTGTTTACACCCTGAAGCCTTCAGACTTTCTAGATTTTACCTGCTTCTCTGCAGAAACCCCTTGAGAAAATGTTACTGAACAAGGCAATACTTGGGTGGATAAATTGCCTGGAACAAACGAGCTGGAATTTGTACGATCCCATTCTTCATGTAAGAAAGATGTCACTCCTTAAGCAGTCCCTGGGGAAAGTGCCCACCCTGGGGGACCATCACCCTGAGCTGCCTGTGTTGGCCATCCCCTGCTTTGGACTGAGCTGCCTGAGTTTCCACTGCAGTGCTTTTTGCCATCCCTTCACAGGAACTGTGGGGGGAATCACAAACAGCAGAAAAACAAGTTCTCATTTCCCTCCACCCCCCTCCCCACCCCAGCTGCTGAAGTGGGGCGTCGAGAGGGGGGTTTGGTGCTGTATTTTGCTGGTGCTATGGGAGCCCATCCCACTGCCAAAGGCATTTTGGGACACATCCCCTCCAGTCATCACTGCTTGTCCCTCTCATGGCACAGCTATTTCTGCCTCAACTTCCCAGGAAACTGCCTCCAACGCTCCCGAGTCAAAAACCACGCTGGTTTAGAGAGCCAATTTCATCCCCGCTTCCGTGTCTCATTTGCATGTATTTGCATAGCACACAGGTTTATGGGAGGGGAGGAGGCACTGGAGAGGCACATCCTTTATTCCTATTTTTTCTTTTTTCTTTTCCCCTTTCAGCAGAATTGTGTTTATTTATTTAAACCCAGCACTGCTGCTCTGAGGGGCTCACTCCTGGCTGGGTCCCATGGCTGACTCAGTGGTGGACAGGGGTGTCAGGGTGTCCCCAGTGTGGCACCTTTACTCTTCCCTCAGCCCATTCCCAAAAGCTCTCCCTGGTCCCTGCCCTCTGCAGAGCCACAGTTATGTATCCAAAGGTCCCCAGTTCCCATCACAGAGCACAGGTCACCACCAGTGGCAGTCCAGCATCTTTCTGGGTTAGAGACCTGTGGATTTTAGAGGAGGTGATGGGCTGGGGGAATTTGACCTTCAGGTCTGTATTTTTTCCTGTTTCCCAGCCAAATTAGAAATGCAAACAAACCTTCCTTTCCCTCCAAAATCTGGGCAGGTGGAGCTCTTGGTTTTTTGGCAGAGAATCTTCCCTTCCAGAGATGCTCTCAATGTGAAACATCTCTGGGACCTAATGCAAGCTGGAGGTAATCTTACTGAATCTTCACTTGTTAGAGGTGATTTTGTGTGGCCTGTCCCTCTCCCACCTTCCCACAGCATACTTTCTGGCAGGCTCTGATGCTGCCTGGCCTGGGAAGGGAGTAAATGCTTCCTCACCCCTGCTCCCACCTTGTGATGGCCTTGAAGAATGAAAAAAACACCTCAATTTTCCCTAGTTTACTGGGTTTTCCCTCTCCTGTCTGTCCCTCTCTAGGGGGGACACTCATGAAGGGCTGTTCCAGCTGGGGATCCAGTGGGATTTGTCACTTCTCTTGGGAAACAGCAAATCCTTTCCCTTGGGATGGGTTTAATCAACTCCAGTGATGGCCCTTCCCATCCTGAGAAAAGTACCTCATTTCCCTCCTGCCATAGGCTCCCTCCTCTCAGGATACTGGAAAGGTGGGCCCCTGGGGTAGCACGTGCTCAGGGTGATGTGGTGAGCCCCAGACTTCTCCATCCCTGTGAGCAACCACTGGTGTGACCCTTCAGGAATCAAACTGGTGCACCTTGGTGTTTTGGTTCTCATTTGCTGGTGGACCCAGAGAGATTCCAGATGGGGTGTGAGGTTTCCTTACTGGCCATTGTTTGTGATCTTCCTTTGAGTTATGGTACTGTGAACCCTTCCAGGGACATTCCATACTTGTCCTGTGCTGGGCAAATTCAATGTGTGGTTTTACCAGAAGTTAAGAAATGCATCCCCCAACCTGACGCGTTCATTTTTTTCCACATAAGCCACGTTCCTTTCTGTGTCCTTGTGCTGTGTGGGATGACTGTGTTGCATGGTGAGAGGGTTACAAACTGGGTGGGATCCCAGGCTAGCTGGCTGGGAAGGTGCCTGGTGCCCTCATCCCTGCTGATGCTCGGGAACTGGCTCTGCCTGAGGGCTAGGCAGCCTCGTTGCACTGTGGGGTCACCCTGAACAGATTGGTCACAGTAACGCTGCTGGGGTACAGCTAACATTGTTTGTGGTAAAAAAAATTTAAACCAGTGGATCTAACCAACTCCTCTGCCTGTTCCTCTCTCCTCCTTGGCCCCAGGCTCATCCCTTCATGTGTCTGTCACACTTTGTTCTAAGAGGGGTGAGGTCAAGGTACCTCCTTGCTGGCCTACTGAGATAGAAGGGCAGATCAGCAGGACAGTGTCATGTTGGGGTGTTGGTTTGTCACCAGTGGGGCTGTGCAGACACTGGGCTCCCTTCAGCTGGATTTCTTCCTCCCCCAGGGTGTGAGGAGGAGGAGACACTGGCCCTCATGTGTGGACATGGAGGGGAAGGTGACAGCAGCCATTGGCTCATGGGGTGGAGGGAGATAAGGTCTGCGGTTCCTGGAGCAGTGAGGTGCAGGGTATTGGGATATTGGGATGGGAGAGAACCAGCCCCGGGCACGTGGAGCTGCCTGGAACATCTCGCACCTGGCTGGGGTTTAATTTTTTATGCGAGCTCTTGTTTGCAGCGAACGAACGCGGTGTTGCAGTTCCCGGTACTGCAGGGTGCGGAGGCGAGCTGCTGAGCTGTGCTGAGAGCCGGCTCTAACTGAGCACGGGGGAGAGCTGGCTGGCTCTGACCAGCACGGCACGGCTCTGCCTGATGAGGGCTCTGCCATCCCCGTGCGCCACGGAGGCACCTGAGGAGGGTGGCATGGCCAGCGGGTGCTCAGCTGACACTGGCCACAGCCTGGGTGTGTGAGATCTGGGCTGGCACAGCACAGCAGGGCTTGGCAGAGCTCCATGCTGGAGAACATCTCCTCTAGGACTTGCACTGGGGTTATCAATATCCAGAGCATCCCCCGGAGTGAGGGCCACAGAGCCCCCAACCTGAATGGGGACAGGGAGGAGGCACAGGACACAGCCCACTCCTGACTCCTGTGCCCTCTTGCTCCTGAAGCTTTCCAAGCTGCCCAGCTCAGAGGCTGTTTGTCTTCAGCTTGACCGTTCCTCCGCCTCCCCCGCCTGTCTACTCCGCTTCCTCATTCTCGGTGTCGGGTTGAGCAAGAGCAGAGCGGAGCCTCCTCAGGATCAGGGTGAGGCCGGGGGGGGCCTCCAGTTCCAAGTTCCTTTTTATTTTTTTGTTGGTTTTTTTGTTTTGTTTTGTTTTTTTCCCCTCTATGTTTTTGGTCTCCTTCTTTGCTCTGCACACAAAGCTGGGCTATGATGAAACTCCTGCTCTGCCTTGCTTGCAGCATTCATGCACGGCACATGCTGGAAATAATTGTCCTTGGTGGAGCCCTGCAAACTGCAGAGCGATTTAACTGAAAAGAGGTGGAAAGGAGTTTTATTTCTATACACTGTGTTTCAGGCTCAGTGCAGTCACAGGCTCACACGAGGGATTGGAGTCAGGCATGGGCTCGGGCTGGATGTGCAAACCCTGTGACTGTGGCCATGTAGTGCCAAGCCTGAGTTAATGTATCTTGCCATTCAGCAGCTCTTGGGCTTGACATGGCTTTGGTCTGCTCAAGCTCCAGCAGAGCAAGCTGTGACTGCCTGCAGTCCTCCCTGTAGTGTAGGCACTGCAATGGGCTCCATGTGAACCCTCCTGTTGGTTTCTCCAAGTTTGGGATCAGATGCTGCAGTGGGAATTTCTGTAGGTGCCAAGTCGTGCTGATAAGGGAAATATGTTGGGTGCTCACTGCATGTAGAATATTCCTCACAACCTTACCTCTCCTTTAAGTGCCTTAAATAAATCACAGGTGATTTTGGGAGTCGTGCTTTACTCTTTTAGGTGTACAAACTGGCTGGGGAACACCTGGTTGGAATGTCTTGTCCGTTGCTTTATTTTGATGGGCAGAGGGAAGTGTAAGTTGAAAGAAGAGGGTTGGCTCCAGGACATTTTGGAGGTGTTTGGAGCAAGGATTTTGTCTGATCTGCCTTAAGGGAAGGGCCCATGGTTAGTGCAGAAAGACAGGGCAAGGGTGGAGCAGCCATGGCCACCATAACACCTCTTTGAATTAGATTTTTTCTTGCTCAAGGAGTGCTCCCTGTCCCGAGCTCCAGCATGTGTCAGGAGGAGTTGTGTGTGGGGACCATGTGCTCAGCACCATTCAGGATATAACCTGTTCTTCATTTTGCTTGTTAGTCTTATCGAGTCCTCCTTCTCCTCCAATTCACACAACAGAGCTGCAGTTTGTCAGAATCTGCTGTGGAATATCTGTCCACAAAAGTGTTCTTCCTTCGAACTTCCTTTTCCTTCCAAATGGCAAACCCATTCTTCTGTGACACTCCATAGATTTCTGCTCTTGGTCACCAGGGATCTCCGTTGTTGTCCATCTCAGGTGGCTTAGTACCCTCTCATTGGTCAGGGTCAGATGTGACTGTTTTCTGATCCCTTTGGAGAAAAGCCCAAACCCTTTTGCCATGAAAACTTGGGACTGGTGGCACAACCATCTCCCCCCTGGTGAGGAGGACCTTGCCACTGCGTTTTTGGTTTCACCAGCTTCTGTTTCCTAAGTGCCAGCTGGCATGAGGAGCAATGCACAACCTCTAAACTGTTTTCTCCTACTGAGTCAGTAAGATGTGACCTCACATGTGCTCCTTGGAGCTCTGCAGAAAGAGGCTTTTGCATTATTTACTCTGTTTTGGAGCTGGAACCAGACCTGACTCTGGGCTTGCTCAGCTAGCTGAAGGCAGTAGAGGTGGGTGTGAAGCCCTCCCAGTCACACCAACAGAGGCACTGGAGCTGGGCTCAGGTTTCTTCCCTGGTTCTCCTGGCTCAGCAGTCCGGCTGTGCTCCCTCTCGGTGTAACGCTGACAGGGGAGTTTTTAGCTCAGCTCAGCTCAGCCCTGGTGTAGCTTCCCCAGCCACCACCCACCAGTCAGGCTTTGTGTTTGGGGCTCTCCAGCTCAGCTGACCCGGGGCTGACCAGCCCTTTGCAGGCACTCGGTGGTGGGGCAGAGCCAAATTCTTGACTTCTGGCCCTTTGGCAGTGGCCAGGGTTGGTGTGGGGTGGGGAGGAGGAGGAGAAGGGCTGCAGTGTCAGCCCCCTTTGGAGCCCCCCACCCCCGCACCCATGGAAGAGGTCCCAGTGAGGCTCTTTGCCCGCTGGCAGCCAACTTTGCCCCCATCCATCCATCCTTTCTCAAGCACAGAGTCGGGAGTGGGGAACCCATTCAACACCTGCTTTACTCTCCCCCTCCCACCGCCCGTATCCCCTCCAATTCCCCCCCAAAAATCTTGCATCATCTAAAAAAAAACCCCCCATTCTCTCTGGCTGCTTTTTCTTGCTAACCTCCGCTAGCTTTGCCTCTCCTCCCCTCCCTCCCTCCTCTCCATCTCCCTCCCTCCCTCTCTCTGGGGGGAAAAAAGGTCATTGCGCAAATGATTAGTCAGAGCTCAGTTGCTGTAGCAACCGGCTGCTGGAACTGGGACAGGCGTGCAGCGAGGACAACGGAGAGGTCGAGCATCAGCCGGGCTGGGGGAGCCCAGCCTTTGTATGTGTGCCCAGGACCGGGGAGCCGGGCAGTGCAGAGCCCCCGGTTCCACGCGCGGGGCCCCTCCACGGGCAGCCCCGACCGCTCGGCTGCGGCGCAATTGGGTGCGGGCACCTCGGTGCCACTATGGAGTCGGCACAGCCTCGGTGTTTCTCTGGCGTCTTTTGGCGTGGTGGCACCGTCCTTTGTCGGGAGAGAGGCTCCTGCCCCTGGCTGAGCGGCCACGGAGGGCGGCACGTCGTGGTTTCCTCCCAGGGAACTCACGCCGCTGGGGTTCAGGGCTCCTTGTCCTCTTGCAACATCCCACACATGAAATATGAAGCCAAGTTCCTCCTGATCCTTCATGAGGAACCAGCCGTTAACTGTGTCCTGCCCATTTCCAGTTCCAGAGCGCTGCAGTCCCTCTGCCTTCAACCCCACAGCAGCTTCAGGGGGAGACTTTTCCAAATCTTCCTTCGTTCCTCCCTGCCCTAAGCCTGAGGACAGCAGCCTGGCATGCAGCATCCATGGGCTGCTTGGCCTTGAAGTACAGGGCAAGGGCCCTTCTGGGAACGATCGGGCCACATGTGTGGTGGTTTTCATCTCCATGGTCATGATCTGCAAGTGGTCTTGTTGCCAAGACTGTGCAGTGCCAGCTCAGCCTGTCCCAGCCAAGCCCCAGCCTTGCTCCTTGGGTGTTGAACAGGGATTTGGGGTCTTGCCTCCTTCTGGGGTGCATGTGGAGAGTGAAGGGACCTGAGGTTGCAGAGGGTTTTGAGACTCCCCCGAAGGAAAGCTCTGGGGAGGAGTAATGTGGTAGATCAGCTGGAATTTGGTACAAGTGCTGTTGGGGAGGGCACGTAAAACCTCTGCTTTGGGCTCTGGGTAGGATTTTGGGGATGTCTTTGGTCTCTTGCTCAAGGTTGAGTTCTGTGCATCCATGTAGAAAGCTGTGGGCTGGCGTTCTCAAGCCTAGGAAATTATTTTAGTCTGAGTTTGTGGGAAGCAGCAGGAAAGGGCTATTTATGCAGAAAATGGCTTCCAATAAACACGCTTCCTTTGGGAGTGGAGAGAAATTGCTGAGATGTGCTGGAAGTCTTTTCACTTTCCTGGGACTGTCCTTATTGCCAAGAGCGAGCCAGCCACGCTTCACGGCCACGCTGGGGCTCGGTGATGTTCACTGCCCTGCTCCAAACCTCATGTCCCCAGCCCTCCCTCACCCCAAGGGTGGAGAAGGGCTTTTGAGGGCACCTCTTGCTCTGCATTGCCCATTGATGCTCCTCTCGGCCCTATGAGAGGTCCTCTGAGCGTCTTGAGATTTCCCTCAGTTCCCATAATTTCCTTATTTCCTCCCTTTTTTTTGGAGCTGTGTGATTGTGGAGCACTGGCAAGGGAGGGTTTGTTGGTTTAAGGGCCTCTTACCTCATGGTTGCAGAGACAAGCCTAGCAGAGTGACGTCAGAGTGGCCTACAGGCTCGAAAGCCAACAGGGAAATAAAAGGAAGGCAACTGGTCCTCTTTCTTTTTTCTTTTCTTTTTTTTTTTTTTCCTTGCAAATCTCATTATTTTAAAGGCTCTTCCCTGATTTTTCCAGTGCCTGGAAATCTTTAGGAGCTCTCAATTTTTGGGGTTGGCCATGCTGTTTTCCTTTTTTTCTTTGGAGGTGGTGTATAAACTCTGCAGATTTATACTTCAGGTTATTGAGAATAACAAAAGAAAGGAAAAATGAATGAAAATGAAGTCTCCAGGAGAGGGCCAAAAATCCCTGTGACTCACTCAAACACACTCTTTTGGAGCTTGAAAACACAAAATGGTGTTTGTTCCTTGCTACCCCTTGCAATGAGCCAGGAGATGATCACCACCCAGAGCTTGGTTTGGGTTATGGGGCTGCCAGGCCCACATTGTGGATTATTTTTGTCTACGTCTTTTGTCTCTCAGTTCCCTCCTAGCTCCAGAAGGACCCCCAAGGTCCAGGCTAGAGATGGCTGTGCTGTTGTTTGAAGGCATCAAGCCTGTCCTGAGCATCCATGAATTGAAAGAAGAGTGGAAAGGGCATTGAGGGTTTTCCCCCTATGGATGATATCCAGTGCAGACATCAAGAGAGGAGCACTGTCTGTGATGGTTTGGGAGCACATCCATGGCTGTGTAAGAGCTTACTGCTTGGAAAGGACGTAGGAGGGGAGAGTTTGGGTACATTCTAATGGCAGAGATGATGCAATCCAAGGGGATGTGGAAGCCTTAAAGACATTTGGCAAAGCAAACTCTCGAGGTTTCACCCATACCCACACAGCACCGCTCTTCATTGGGAAGCACCTGCAGAGCAGGATGTGACTGGTTGTGATCCCTGGATATAGATAGAGGACCCCTAGAGCAGGGTGAGATGTGACCTGGGCTGGCTGAACTTCTGCTGGCAGGAGCAGCTGGGCAGGGGAGCCCAGGGAGGAAGGTGTGCAGCCCTTCCCTCAGCTCTCTCATCTCAATAACCGTGTGCTCCTCCAAAGAAATGTACTCGTGAGCATTTGTCAGCGACTGTCACTGAGGGAGGCAAAAATCTATAACCTGGGGTCAGGCCCTTCTTCCAGGCTCTCATGTCATGAGATTCCTCCCACCTCCTCCCTCAAACTGCAGGGAGCAGCCCCTCTGTGCTGTGTCTCGTCTCTCTGGCACGACTCGGCTGTAGCCCATGTCCGAGAGGTCGCCAGCAGACGTCGGCTGTCGGTGGAAAATAGCTGGAGTGGTGTCCTGGGGACGTCACGGGTGCAGGCAGCTCGAAGTGACCCTGTCACTGCAGCTGCCCTGATGGGCAAGTGCCGGTGCTGCCAGCACTGCCAGGCTCTGCCGCGGCGGGGTGGGCGACGCTCCTCGCTGGGGTCTGTCAAGGGAAATGCACCACGGAGTTAATGCATGCTCTGCTTCCAGCCCTCCTTTGTTAGCGGGTTTGGCCCGGTGCCACGCGGGGAGCGCGGGCAGGCAGTGCTGGGGGCCAGCAGGGACAGTTTTTGTTCCACATTGTGGCTCCTCGGTGGAAAGGACGGTTGGCCAAAATGGGACGCGTGCGAGCGCGGCAGTCGCTCCGCCCGGGGAGGAGCCCAGCTGCTCTCCTCGGCATTGAGTTCCCTGGGGCTTTGTGGGAGCACGAGGAAGCTGTTCACTCCCAAACCCCGCTGGGGGTTTAGCTCATGCTGTGGCAGAGTGCTGCTCCCCGTGTCAGCTGAGTGGGTGCTTGGGTGTCCCATCTGTAACACCCGGCAGAAATCTGCCCCCACAAGAGATGTTGGGGTTTCCCTTGGTTCAGTGGTGTTGGGGCAGTGGGTGGCCATGATATGAGACAGCTCCTCTGCCCAGCCCGGGCCAGGGTCAGATCCTGCTCAGCTTTGGTTAAGCCCAGCACAGCGAGCAGACTGCCGGATTTGGCCATCCCCATCTGCTGGAAGCGCTCCCTGTTTTGCCCAGCCTTTGTTTCCTCCCAGCTCCTCGTTGTTTTTCATGGCATTTTCCCCTCTGACTCCCGCGCTGCTCGAGGCTTTCGGTGCAAGCTCAGCGTTCGGGCTCGTGCTTGTTCAGCTGAACGTGGGTCTGTGTGAGCCGGGTTGTTCCGTGTGCTTCCCAGCACAAGTGGTCCCCGACTCGGCTCAGGGAACAGCACGTCCACCAGAACCCAAGGCCCAAAGCGGCCCACGGGGAATGACGCAGCGAAGGCGAAATTTCAAAGGGAGACGGGAAGTGCATGGCAGGAGCAGGGGAAACAGAGGAGAGAATAGCCGGAGCTGACCTCAGCAGGGAGGGGAGCCCGACCACACGCATGGAAGGGAAATGGGAAAAGGATACAGTTGGGACTGGCTGTGACACTCGTGTGCTCTGCCCCAACGCTGTTCCGCTTCCTGCTTTTCCCCCAGAATGGGCTGGGGGAATGGACCAGGTCAGGGCTAGCTGGGAGCAGACCAGTGCTCCCAGAGGTGTCCATCAGGGAATGCACCAAACACACCCATCGGGGCAGCTTTGGAGCTCAGTAGGGAACCACCGAGCAGCCACCAGCAACCAGGGATGCTCTCAGGCATCCGTGTCCCTGTGTGCCAGGAGCTGGCAGCCAGGAAAGAACCCTGATTTGGTGATGCCCAGCTCCCTGGGTGTGCTCAGAGGCGGCGCAGGGCAGATCCCGTCCTTCCAACCTTCCCTGGCACGTAGCAGGAGCCGGCGGTGTCACCACGATCAGGGCTGGCTGTCGAGAAGCAGCACAAGCCGTCCCAGGGTAGCTGCTGTCCCTTCTAGCACTCTCGGTTTTGCCCAGGGATGGATGGCTTTTTTTTTTTTTTTTAACATGTGGAGTTTTATTTTTAACTGGAAAAAAAAAACTCCAGCCTTTAAAAAACAAATGCACACAAAGTTTTCGTGAAAAATACTCAACATAATGGGATTTTTTTCCTTCTTCGCAAAACTGCCTGTGACATTTCTAAATGAAGGGTTCCTCCTGTCCTTCTGCTCTCCCCCCCTCAATCTTTGGTAAAATTTCTCCCTTCCTTAAGCTCCCATTTTGCTCCCCAAAACACGCTTTTTCAGGATGAGGCACAGCAACTGTAAGGACTGTTTTTTTCTGGAATGCTTTATTTCAAAATTAATAATAGAAAAATGTAGCAGAAAAATTGTAAAAACATCCCTTTTGAACCCACTGCAATGGAATGAAATTAATAATTTTTTGTTGTTTCCCCCTTCTTCCAACTAGTTCTCATCTGTCCTTAGCCTTTGGTGTGGGAGAACTGGGACAGTAAATGGCAGAGAGCAGCTCCTACTCTTTCTTTACTCAAGGGAAAGATTTTTCCATCCTAGTTGAACTCTTCCTTTGGAGCTGGAGAGGAGGTTTTGCAGCTGTTGGCACCCAAAATCCAACATCTGGAGGGATTCATGCTCCTGACCTTCTTTTCTCTCCAGTGGAGGGATGTTCAGAAGGCTTCAGGGGTCCATGGGGCTGTGGGAGGGCTGGGATTGTCCCAGGAGTTGACCCAAAGATGGGTCAGGGTGGATGTGAGGACCTGGGAGCAGGACTGCAGAAACCTCAGGTCCTGGGGTTTTCCCAGGTGGCCTTGGGGAAGTCACTTTGCCCCTCTTCACCTTCATTTCCCTACCTGGGAAAGAGGAGAGCACTTTCTTTGTACCTGTGAGCTTGGGCAGGTAGTTAATACCTTTTGATCGCTCTGAGTTGCCACAGGGATTTGATCAGCCCCCACTGACTCAGTTGGAGCAGAGGACAGTAGTTTTCCTTACAGGCTGGAAAGGCATTGGCTGCTTTTCAAGAGCAGCTACTGGTTTCTCCAAGTTGAAGGCACTAGAGGTGGGGATGCTTCTATCCTTAGATAACACAGCTCTCTGCACCCTCTTGGCACCCAGGAGCTTCCAAACTAGAATCTGCATTGCAGGAATTTGTCCTCTGTGGTGACCTGAGGGTCTCACCTGACCCAGCCCAGGAGCCCTCACACAGCTTGGCTGGGGATGTGGGGACATGGGGCAGAACTCCTGGGTCTTAAAAGGAAACCCTTGAGGCCAAAACGGGCTGAGGTCACACCTTCCACTGCAAAAGTCTTGGGCTCAGCGGGACTAATTCTGCCACCCAAATTAAAGTCATTTCCCAGAGATCCTGTTGGAGGGGGTATTACTGCTCTGCCTTGGGCATATGTCCTGTCACTGGGAAGGGACCCTCTGGTGAGGTCTCAGGATGGAAGTAGTGCTTGTGTGCCCATCTGATGGGAGTCACTGCCCGTCTCTCTTTCCAAACTAAGGGGGAAATATCAGTGTTGTAGGCAGTGGCTGATGCAGCCCACGTGGGAGTCTTGGAACCCCTGGAGCAGGGAAGGGGAGCAAAGCAAACAAGCTTTGTCCAGGCTATTTATTTTGTGCTGGGGTAAGGGGTTTTTAGTTTTTTTCATTTCAGACATGCGATGAGTGTGTTACTCAGCCATGACTCGAGAACTTGTGAGCAATAAAGTCATCCTGAAGTCTGCCAAAAAAAATCTTCTTAGCACACCCACCTCATCACACGTTCCCACTGTAGCTACTTTGGTGAGATCTGCTGCTGAAAGGCGGCTACCTCGCGGGGAGGCTGTGGTGGCCATCTGCGAGCTTGCGGCAGTGCCCCGTGGATGAACCCGTGCCCGTGGGCACAGTGCCATGGGTGTCACCTGCCTGGTGACTGGGACCCTCTGCCAGCACCGTCACAAAGATGGTGGGCTGGGTTTTGCTCCGAAATCCAAGAGAAAACAGAGCTGGAAGGGGCTGTGTAGCCCAGTGTAATCTTTCTCCTGCAACCAGGGGCTGGGTCTTGAGTTTGGAATGTTGCTTTTGACCTTTTGGGGTCAGGACTGACCTGTAATGTCCATGAAGAGGAGAACCATGGACACATTCCTCCTCCTGCCCTGTGCCAACACAGCTCCATCGGGGTTGGCTGGATGTGAGAGTGGCCTGGGGCTCCAGAGCCCTGCACCGACCACAGCTGCGGTCTGGGGTGGTGATGAGCAGCGTGGTGCATCCTCCAGGCTGTGGGAGAGGTGCCATGGAGGCATGCACTGGCAAACCAGGAGAGTGCTGTGGGAAGTGCTTGAGAAAATGCATATTGATACTAAAGTTTGCATTTTTGGGAGTTGACTCATCCCTTGGGTGAGGATTCAGAGTGCAGGGTCCCCACAGGGGAGCCCTCACCCTCAGGCTGGCCACTCTGCCTGGGGGGTGGTGCAGCCCTCCAGTCGGGCACCGGGTCTGATGGCTCTGGAACTGGAATGCTTCTGGAGCTGGATAGTGGGGCTCGCTGTGAGAGGAAGCCCTGCTTTGTTGAAGGCAGGAAGGGCCAGGATAAGAAATAACCCCCTGTCGGTGGGGTGGGATGCAAAGGGATGGTGTTGGAGACGTTGGAGACACACCACCACCAGCAGGGAGGTGGGTCCGGGCGGAACCCCCTGGCCTGAACTACCGGGGTAAAATCCGCCTCTGCCACGGCCTCCTCTCTCCCCACCCCTTCCCCGCGCCGGGGCTCTAAATAATTGATAACGCTGATAAATAATAGATCTTGTATTTGCTCCTTCGCTGTCTCTGGCAGGGCGTGTGCGCTCGCAGCCTGGCGCTGCTGCATTAGGGTTACGGGGATGGGGAGCGCGGCTGTTGGGCCGGGGTAGGGAGCTCTGCAGCGGGGAGAGCATTCCGGGGAGATAAAGGGCTGGTTTGATGTGTGTTCATGTGGCGGGGCTGTTTTGCCTTGCATGCCTTTCTCTTTTGCTTTATTTTTTTCCTGGAGTGAAGCCTGGCGCCAGCAGTCTGGAACCAGCCTGACAAGCTTTTGAGTTATGGAAAGGGGGAGGAAGGGGGGAGGAGAGAGAAAGAGGGAGCGAGAGAGGCAGGGAGGAGGAGGGCGAAGGCAGAGGGAGGCAGCTGGGATGTGGATTATTAGGGGAGAACAAGAATACACACAAGAGGCTGGTGGGGTGAGGGCTGGGGGCTACCGGGGCTGGCGGGGAGGGGACGGAGCTGGCTTCGAGCAAACCTTTCAAAGGAGAATGATTTTTTTTTCTTTTTTTTTTTTTTTTTTTTGCATGGAGGGGAGAGGGGGAATTGAGTCATTTTGGGCATGAAACGCAAACCTCGCCGCGTCAAGGAACAAGGAAGTTTTTTAAAGCGCCAATTAAAGGGCTTGGAGAGGTCCGGGGCTTTTAAACAGCCTTGGGAAGGAGGGGCGGGGGGGGGTCCTGGCCGGCGTTCAGGCTGCCGTCCCATCAGGACATTCCTTTCTGCTGAACGCTGCTGCTCCCGGCCCTCTCCTCCTCCTTTTCCAAGCTGCCGTCGAATCCTTTCCAACTCCCGCGTCCGAACCCAGGGAACTTTGCTCCGTTTCATCTCTCGCCGCCCGGCTCCCCCCGGCCCCGGCCTGTGCTCGGCGCTTTGATCACGAGCTGCCTGCACGGAGAGCCCCGGACCCCCGCACTCAGCACACCCGGGACGCAGGCGCCAGCGGCCCCTCCGGGGGCTGGCATTGCCAAAAATTCACACCACACCCCCCACCCCCGGTGATGGAGACCCCCCGTCTGCCATCACATCCCTGCTCCGGGAAGGCAGCTGCTCCAGAGAATTGGATGGGGGGAGGAGGGCTCGGTGCCCAGTGACAGGGAGCTGGCTCCCCAAAATGGGAGGGGGGGGGAAATTGCCCCGTGGGGGTTGAGAGGGGGTGGGTTGGGCAGCGTGATTGGAAAGGTCCCGTCGGGGTGCCCACGCCTGAAAAAGCCACGTGGTGCCTGTGAGCGGCAGCTCCAGAGCTGCTCCGGGGGGTTCGTGGCACTGACGGCAGCGTGGCCAGTCTTGAGCAAATTCGCCAGAGCAGGGATATGGCAGGCAGAGGCTGGAGCAGCTCCATGGCATGTTTTCCCCTCAGAATCCCCCTCGTTGCCTCCCATGGATGTCCAGCAGCAAGAAGCACAGGACTGAACGCAACCTTCTTGCATCAGTCCGACGTGCCCACCTTTTGGAGCAGGGAGAGAGCCATGGCACCTTGGAAGTGCCGTGCCTGGGCTCGGGGGGAATCCAGAGTGCTGGCGAGGGGATGGGGATTTGGAGCCGCTTTGCAGGGGCTTTGTTTTGTTTGGTTTCAGCGCAGCCTATTTAACTCCAACGACTGGCGAAGGCTGGGGAGAAAGGAGCTCTTTGTTACAGGCTGAACAGCCCCAGGTCTTTAACTCAGCTTGTGGGAAGAGCTCTGAGAAGTTGAGATAGCCTAGGGATAGGCGGATTTTGGGATGGGCAGATTTCGCAGCGCTCTTACCTCTACAGTGAAGCACAAGAGCGAGGGTTCGAGCACTCACCTCCCCCCAAAAAAGCCCAGCACAAGCCCCGTGAAGCACCACCACCATCTGCCAAGTCTTTGTCTTCGCAGAGGAGGTGGAAGGGGGAACACCCAGTTTTTTGAAATCTCCATTGCAGGTTGTCTATGAGCTGCAGCTCTTCAGAAAAAAAATACTTCTTTCTCTGGGTTTCCAGGAAGCAAAATGTTGCCCTCCGCTGTTTGCAGCGTAGCTGGAACAGAGAGCTCGCTGCGTCCGAGCCCGGCCGGCACTTCACTCCAGTGTCACATCCCTGGCAAGGACCAGGAGATCTGGGGAGAAACAACTCCTACCCAGCCCATAGATACTGCAAAGACCTGTGAAAGGTCCAGCCATCCTCCATCAGCCACCACAAATGATGGCCTTCTGCTCTTGGGGTGACCTGCTCCTCCTCTGTCACCTCGTGGGTTTGGTTGTGTTGGCTTTGGACTGAGGTGGGTCCAATGAACACCAATCTCTCACACCTCGTGTTTCACAAGGAAACAATGCAAAGCAGCTCAGCTGTGCACCCTTGGTCCAAATTCCTCAGGTTTTTCCATTTTCTTCTCTTTCTCCTCAGTGACTCTTTGAGCTCCTTCTGGTAACTTTAGAGCTACACTGGCAAACTTGTCCTCCAGCTCCTCCTTGCTGGAGATGCAACACAGACGGATCCATAATGCTGGTTGTTTTTTATAGATCTCCAACATTTAAGTGTTGGGGGATCTTAAACTAGTAGATGGAGGGAGTGATTATTTTTTTCCATAGATGTGGAAACTGAGGCATAGGCTACTTATCCGGATAAAAAGAAGTCAGATTTTGAGGCCAGGTGACACAGTTTCACTTGGAAATCTTTGTTGCATCAACTTCCTTGGCATCTTTAGAGATGTTACCATGAGGGAGGAGGCCGTTTTTCTTTTCTTTTTGCCCAGAGAGGGTCAGGAGCTGGGGACAGAGCTGATGACATGGCCCTGTGGCCCATCCCTGCCTGCCACCTCCCTGCTCGCACAAGAGGCAGCAGGTGGAAATAAAATACAGTTCGGGGCTGGCGGAGCTGGGGAAGAGTGAGATGAGTCTTGGTGGGGAGACCAACCTCACCTTTCATATTCTAATGCCTTGCCTTTGCCTGATTTGTGAGCTCTCGGGAGTCCTGCTGGGAATTCGCTCGAACGGAGGCACACGCCGCCGTCCCTCGGTAAATTACACAGAGATATAATGAAGGAGGAGAAATCAGTTACTCTGTGACTGTGGCTCCCCAGGGGACCTTAATTCAAATATTTGTGGAGCTGAGCAAGTGGGGCGTTGGGGAGCCGCCGAGTTGGAGTGTCTCTCGACAGGTTGCTTGCAGGTGGTTGGTGACGGGGAGGCAGCACTCCGGGATACAAGATCCATCCCAAAAGGGGCTTAAGGTTCTTGATGGTGCTTTGGGTGTCATTAGCCAAGAGGAAGATTCTGGGGGAAGGTGGGACTGTGATCTGGCTGTAGCTGCCTGGAAAACAGAGGTGGGCTCCAGGCTGCAATTGGTGGCGGTTGGGATGGGACAGCCCCCTATGTCCCTTTGTCAGTGGCTTTGAACAGAGTGGGGTGATGGGGGCACTTGGCCACCACCTGTGACCTGGTTCTGCATCATCTCTTGGGGAGGGACTGTGACAGAGATCTGGAAGGGGACAGGGAGGAAGAGGGTTTGCAAAGCCAGGCCACTTTCCTGCTGCCCACATGGCCACTGTTTTCAGTAATGGATATAGAAATGGTTAAACGCTGCGTGACAGCAAGGAGAGGGCAAACCCCACATTGCTCAATTTAGGAATGAGAAATCGATTTACCTCCAGCTCCATTCCCTCTGTGTGCTCTCAAGCCAGGCTTTCTGCCCTCTCTCCTCCCAGGCCATGCCAGTGCCTCGGACCTGAGAAAACAAATGGGATCCAATTTGCCCATCCAGCAACCTGCACCAGCAAACAGGGGCACAGCTGGGGGGGGCAACCCCTTTCTGGGTGTGTGCAAGAGCCATTTGGTCCCACTTCACCCTGATGGCCAAGGCTGTGGCTCCAGCAAGGACACAGTGGCCCCTTGGCCATGCTGTGGTGGCCACTTCAGCAGTGAGCATGGAGAGCTGGGTGAGCTGGGTGCCAGGTGAGCTGGGTGCAGGGTGAGCTGGGTGCAGGGTGAGCTGGGTGCAGGGTGAGCTGGCATGCAGGGTCCTCAGTCTCCAAAGAGAGGTGGTGGTGTGGGGGCTGAGGGCAGCTGCATTCCCCCTGTGCCATTCTGCACAGCCCTGTTCTTCTCCTGCAGGTCCTGCACCATCACCCCAGCACTCAGACACGATGCTGTTTCCAGGAGTTACATCTGCGAGTGTGAGCACACGCAGACACACTCCCCCCGTGCTCCTTGCACACCTGCTCACACGTCCACCAGCTCTCCCACTCCCCAGCAGGCCACTCTGCTCTGCTCTGCTCT
>NW_021940039.1:5442194-5469907 GCF_001715985.3 Manacus vitellinus | reverse complement strand
AAAAAAAAAAAAAGAGAGAAAAAAAGAAACCCCACCGATTCAGCCGAGAGAGGTGGGGGGGAGGAAGAGAGAGAAAGAGAGAGAGAATGACAGACTGCAATCCCCCTTGAGTGCCTAGCCTCATGAATATTAATAAGGTGGTAATTAAAATGCAGGGACACAGCAGGACGGATGCAGGCGCTGCCTTCGGAGCGCTGGGAACGGGGGGAGCGCGTCTTTCCAGGCAGGTTTTGATTCCGTTCTCTGATGAAAAGAAGAAAACGGAGCCTTCAACTTTAATCAGTTTAGAGGTTTTTTGACACAACATATCTTTAATTGCTGATATTTCTGCTCTTCTCAAACCCGGCTCCACCGACTCCAGTCTAAGCAGAGATAACGAGCCACGCTGAAGTGCCGTGGATTCGTGCCGTATTTACGCCTCGACTTGTTTGCCACTTTCCTGGGGTTTCACCTCTTTGCCTGGGGTTGGAGGGCACAGCCCTACTGCCACTTGCCTCTGCAGCCAGGCATGAGGCTGGAAACGCAGCCTGGCACCTCTTTGTCTGACACCCTCCTCCCAGCCTGCCCCACTGCAGCCTTCGGGAGACTTGAATTTTGGGTAGTAAATCCCTCTTCTTGGCCATGGCTGTGTGGTGAGCCTGGAGTTGGACACGATGGCACCTGGTTTGGGTGGCAGGGTTGGAGGTTGGGAGCATGGGTAGTGGCAAGGAGAAAGCTGGGTAGGATTGGGTTGGGTAGGAAATCGTGTCTCTTGAGAAACTCTGTTCTCCTCCCCAGAGGAGGTTCCTCCAGTGTAAGAGCAGAGGTGGCTCTTGGGTTGTTATTAAGGAGGCTTAAAGGGATTCAGGGTTGGGCAAGGGTGCTGTGAAGGATGGACAAGGCAGACCTAGAGGTCTGTGAGGAAGGAGAACCAAAGTGTTTTTCTTTCTTGGAGAAGATAGTTACTCCAGAGGACCTGGTCCAGTGACAGAGAGACATGTTGCTGGGAAAATGAATGGAAAGCATTGGTTGGTGTCCGAATGGAAGGTCTTGGATGTGGGAATTGGACCATGTCAGCCCAGAACAAGGATTTAGGAAGCAATTTCTGGTAAAGTGGAAAAGAACCCACAGAATACCCCATGCCAGTGCAAATAATTGTTTCAGATGAAGTTAAAATGTTTGGTTTGGCCTGAAATGTTTTTGTTTTGTTTTGTTTTGTTTGGAGCTTGCCTAATTTACTTAGATCTCTTCTTTTACATTTCATCTTCTAAAATGAAAAAAAAAAAAAGATTATTTTTTAAATTAAAAAGTCAAAAAATTCTTTTAGAAGATGCCCAAATAGAAGAGTTCATCATGTGACAGATGGGAGAAGGTGTTTTTTCATCTTCAAAGGCATTTCCCCTGCCCAACACAGGTATTTCTTTTTTTTTTTACTCCAAACAATTTTTCAGCTTCACCCTGAGTTTCAGGATGATTCAGCCTTTTCGAATCTTCCAATTTTTGATGAATTTACTATTTGTCCAAAACCAAGCAAAGAAAACCCCCCTCAGCTCCTAGAAAGATGAAAGTGTGAGTAGAGCACAGTGCAAATCCCCTCACAGCCTCACAGCTGGTGCCTCTCTGCCAGGGTTGGAGCTGGTCATGGAAGGCAACGGGAACACTCCTGGATCAAGGATGGAGGATAAAGGTTTTGCCCCACCTTGCAGACACTGTGTTACCCAGAGAGTGACTGTGTGTTTCAGGGGGTTGATGTGATGTGGTTGTTTGCTCCTGCATCCTCTTGAGTCCAGAGGGATGTCCCAGGAGGATGTCATGGCCTTCAGGCTAAACTGCACTCCTGCACTTCCATTTCTCCATCCTAGGCTTTGGAATTTTCTCTCCTCTGGGAACATGTCCTTGTGCTTTGCAGCCCTGCCTGGGGGAGAGATGGAAAGGGAGAGCTGCAGCATCTTGGAGCCCTTGAGATTTTGTTGCCCATTGGACCAGGGTTGGAGCTCTTTGTGCAACAAGGACTTTTCCATGCTGTCTTTCTGTCAGGATGTGGGATGCCCTTATCTACCAGGGGTTGGGTGTCCTGGGCTCTGATCCATGGCAGGCTGATATCTCTTGTCCTGCCCCACGGCAAGGAAGCAGCTGATCCAGCTGGGTTTGACAGCTGGATCTATCTCCTGTTGCTCTGTTTTTCCTCATCTGAGGCAAATAATTCCCTGTGTGGAAAGATGGCTGGTGAGTCCAAGTGCAGGTAGAGGTTGGGAATTGAGCTGGCTCCTTGGCTGGAAGGGCGCTGTCCCAGCTGAAGCCCTTTGCTGAGTACTGGCTTGTTGTGACACTTGTGTGAGCCGTTGCCCTGCAATGCCCCTCTCCCTGGGGGCATTCCCTTTCTGCATTCCCACATCCTGCAGCAGCACAGGCTGGCCCCAGGAATCCCCAGGAACTCAGGTGGACCCTGATCCTTGCTGGAGGGAGTAAAATGGGTCCCCTTGCTCAAGGCACCAGTGCAATGCCAACTCCTCCACACTCATACCAGGGTGAGACTGGGGTGGATTTGGGGTGAACTGCCACAAATCCAGTGAGTCTGTGTCTAGTCTTGCCCTTTGGAGTCCTTGCATTTTAATGGTTTTAATGTATTTTGTGGTGTGAGGGGAGGCTTTTTGCTCATCCCTTCTCATGTTTGGTTAGGTTGGGTGCCACAGTTTGTGCCTGGGGTTGGTGCAGGTCATTTTGCAGGAATGGCAGCCGAGTTGGCTTTCCTTAGCCACGCTGGAGCTGCGAAATGTGAGTATGATCTGGAGAACCCATCAGGGATCACGGCACACAGAGGGGACAGGCAGGTGAGGGACCAGGAGAGGAGAGCTGCAGGGAAGACAACACCCATGGAAGGGGCCACCTTGGGATCAGCCTGGGAGGCTGGTGGAAAAACAAAGCTTTGGGTGTTAACTGGGGAAAAAAATATTTATCCTGTGTTTTTTAGGCTTGGTTTTTGGTTTGTTTTTTTGTTTTTTGTTTTTTTTTTTCTTCTCTGCTTCTCCTCCTTCATCCTCTCCTTTCTCCTTTCCTGCAGCGCTACAACAGCTGGTTTGAGGCAGGACAAGGGGGAAGTCTAGTCAGTGTCTGAACTCCCCTTCGCCCCAAACCTCCCACTGCTGCCTTCCAGTCTGTGCTGAGCAAACCTTGGGAAATATCAGGTGTGCTGTGCAGATGGGGTGACAGGGCTGGGGCTCTGCGGTGACAGGGACAGCCCCGGGTGGAACAGACAGCCCTGGGCGACAGCCCCAGGCAGGGTGGCAGTGCAAAAGCCTGTGGTGGAGGGAGGGAGAAGATATCACCGTGCTGCTAACAGAGGATTTAGGTGGTAAAACATGAGAGGGACCTGGTGACTTGTGTGGGGAGCAGAGGCTGGGCTGGGGCTCGGCCCTGAGGAACGTGAGAGGGAGGGCACAGGATGGGCCCCCGGTACCGCTTCCTGGTGACACCCCTCCGGCAGTCCCAGTCACCCCCGAGTCACATCCTGCTTGTGCTGGCTCGTGTCTCATCCTGCTGCCTGCAGTTTCTCAATCCCTCTCACTCCTGCCAGCGTTTCCTGGCTGCTGAGGTTGCTGCAGGGCCCTTGGGGCAGGCAGGGCTGGGGGGAGTCCCCAAGGCACCAAAGAATTTGGGATGGGAGAGTAAACAGCAGTGTCCTTGCTCACCTAGGGATGGTCAGAGCCTGGCCCTGCTCCGGCTCCTGCCTGTGTCCTGCCATCACTTGCTTCCTGCCCTGACTGTCAGCTGTGGGGCCACGGGGGCTCTGGCTGAGCATCTCCCAGTGTGCAGTGAGGGCTTGCAGGTCCCCCACGCACCCATCCTGCTGCCTCAAACCCTGGCAGCCAGGGCACAAAGCTGAGGTGGGAGCGAGCTGGATGCTTATTCCCCTCCTCTCTCATGCCCTGAGCCCTGCACAGAGCTACAGCTCTGCAGGGGCGTTTGGGAGAGCCGAGCCGGGGCTGCAGATCGTGCTCCTGCAGGGCTGTCAGTGAGGAGCCCAGCCCGGCTCTGCAGTCCCAGGCTGAGCCGCTCCCGGGTCGTGCAGAGAAAACAAACACTGAGCTCCATCCTACCCTATTTTACAGCAGAACTGCCATTTAAGGGAGGATTTGGAGAGAAGACATCTTCCTGTTTCAGACCCCTTTTGCCCACGCACCCTCTGCTCCCCTGTCGTAACTGGACCCTGCTCTGCAGAGCGTCCCAGCAGCTAAAGGGTGCTCCTCTGGCAGCAGCTTTCCTGTGCTTGCCGGGTCCCTGCCTTGTGCCCAGTGCTCTTTCCTGCTCCCAGCCCCACCTCCGGAGGGGCCATGCCCGCAGCTCTCCCGGCAGCGGGCTCTGGGAAGGGCAGTGTCCTCCCGCGGGACGGTGTGTGCCCTGGCACCCGGAGCCGCCGGGCTGAGCCAGCCAGTGCGGGGGGTGAGCGCCGGCAGAGCCGGTGCCTCTTGGCTCAGCTCAGCGCTGGGGTGCTGAGCTTAGGATTTCTGGCCTTGAAGTCCTTCTGCATTGGCCAGGAGATTTCAAGGGGAGTTTTTGGCGGAGCAGGGAGATGCTGCAATACACCAGCGAGCTGGAGCCTTGGGGAGGAAGGGGGGGGGTCAACTCTTAGCTCTACCACAGTCTGCCTGGGATAACCTTGGTCAAGGCTTTGTGCTTTGCTTGTCCTGCTGTAAAGCAGAGCCGTGGCTCCCGCTCCTTCTGTGCTGCGAAATCTGCTTGTGCTCAGAGCCTGGCTGGCAAGGGAGGGGGGAGAGTGGAGGGGGTCTGCACAAACTCTGGCTTTTTAGCACTTGGGTTTAGCCTCAGAGGAGCTTTTTTCCCCCCGTGTGGTTTTTACCCAGGTGTGACACTGTCTTTGCTCCCACTTGTATCCCCCTGTGCTGTAGGAGAGGCTGTGTCCCGGCTCCTGCCAGAGCTGCACTGCAGCAGGGCCGAGCCATGGATCCCCGAATCCCTGCAGACCTCAGGGCTGTGGGGCTGGAGCTGCTGATCCCACCGTGACCCCCAGGCAGCATGGAGTGGGACCCCAGCTCCCACCCTCACCCGGAGCTGAGGCCTGTGGCGAGTTGCAGGCAGGGATAGGGGTGCCCAGAGAGCACCCATGGCTGGATGAGGAGCTCTCACGAGCCGAGCCACGGGGACCACGGCACTGGGGTGCTGCATTTCACCTACAGGAAAGCACTGAGGGAGCCCACGAGGGTTATTGCACCTGCGTGGGGCTCGGGGCTGGGACCACCACTCGCTGTGGGATGCTGGCACCGTGCATCCCTCCTCCTCCATCACCCTCTGGGAAGCGCCCAAGGGAGCCGGGCAGGGACCCAGCCCGGGGGTCCCGGGTGATGGGGGGAGGTCCAGGCTCTCTGCTCCTTCCCTCCAGGCCAGGCAATGGTTAAATTCCTTTCCAGCTGAGCTGGCAAGCAGAGCCCAAGCATATTAGTCAGATCCCTGTAGGGGGTGGGGAGGAGGAAGGAGAGAGCAGCGAGGAGGGGCCGGAGCGAGCCGAGCCGAGCTATTCTCCGGGGCGCGAGTGCAGGGAGGCAGGCGCAGCAGGGCTGCTGCTTCCCAGAAACTTGATTATTTTTAACCCAGGAAGAAGAAAGGAAGGAAGGGGGGGGGGGGAGTTGGGGAGGAGGAGAAGGAGGGGGTAAATCTGGAGGAACTGGAAAAACAGGCAGTTGGCATTTGCAGACAGCTTTGCAGAGGGGAGAGGAGAGCGGGAAGGCAAGGCAAGCGAGGGTCGTGGTGTGGCACAGGGGTGCCAGGGCTGCCCAAGTCCTCTCTGCACCGCCCTGGCGCCGTGGTGAGGACAGGACGGGACGGGACAGGATGCAGAACGGTGCCAGGTCCGGCTGGCAGCGCCCTTGCTGTGGCCAGAGAGCCCGGGGTGCCCTGTGCCCTCACTTCCTTCGCCACCTCCGGCCTCTCCCTGCCCATGGCGGTGCCCCCCGGGCTGGTGCTGGGAGCAGGATGCGGCCGGTTTCCCACCCACCCTCTCACACACACAGCACGTACACCAGCCGTTGTGGCTTCCCGGGTCCCTCCTCTCCCTGCTGCTTGGGGCTGTGGCCGTTTCAGAGGGCTGAGGGGATGTAGGGCAGGCACCAAAGCGGAGGTCTGGCTATGGGCACATGTCGGCAGCTTCAGGAGCTGCTGGTGGGACTTCACATGTCTCTGCTGGGCTGGGTCTTGCAGGGCTATTGTGGAGAGTTGGGGCTCCCCAAATTGCTCAGGAACAGAGGTCAGGGTGCCTGAAGGAGGGACATTGGAGGTATCATGCTGAAGAAGGCAAGGTCTTTTTTCTTGCACTGCCTCACCGCACTTCAATGGGAGTTCAACATCAGAGACCTTCAGAGAGGCCTTGGTGGCAGTTCTGGTGGCAGTTCTGGTGGCAATTCTGGTGCATTGTATGGCTGTGTCTAGTCTGGTCCAAAGCCCTGGGGTGATAGTTTAGAAGCCCTGCAGTTGACAGGTCTTCGGGGAAACACTTCCCTAAGACCACAGATAATGTCACAGGTCTGGGCTCCTTGTGGTCCAGCCCTGGGTCAGGGCGGGCTGGCCAAAAGTCCCCTGTGAAGGTCAAACACTTTCTGGCCAAGCTCACAAGGGGAAGACCTGCCACTGCTCATATCAAGTATTTCTTTCACTTCAGCACCCACACTTGTTGGAAGCTCAGTGTCCTCCACGGGAGAAGCGTTGCCAGCCCTTTCCTCCTCTGATTCTCACACGGGGAACCCTGCACTGGGAAATGGCATCATCTGCACAGACACACCATGGCCAGCCAAGGTAACAAGGGAATGAGCCTTGCCCCAGGCAGGTTTTGCCTTCCTGGTCCTTTGTGGGACTTGTGCTGTCGTCTCCTCTGCTCTGCCACAGCAGCCAGATCCTGAGCGAGACTGATTTTATCCACACAGCAACATCAGTGCCGTGTACCCAGGGGAGAAGAAGTCCTTGATTCAGCAGACATGACCAGGCCTGGCCAGAAAATGGATGTTGTTTCTGAACGGCAGAGAGGGGACAAGGACAAACAGCTGAGCTGTTGGGTAGCAGTATTGGGTCAGGCACCGCTCAAAGTGCAGCCCACACTGGCAGAGCGTGCAGTCTGCTTGGGTTTTCTACAAAAATGCCTTTTGACAGAGGTGTCCCTGCTCTGAGGGGCCCAAGTGGGGCTCACCGAGGGTATTTGCCATGCTTTAGACCCCAGGGCAGTGTCACCCCATCCCAGCCGAGCAAGCAGAAGCTGGGGAGCTTCCCTGTTGCCAAGCCGGATCGCTAGTGAGGAAAACATGTCCAACCTGCTGGGTATTCCCTCGCGCCTCCTTTCCAAGCATTAAAAGTGCTAATTAAACCAGAGCTGTGCTCCGGCATCTGGAGGGATAGGCCGCCTTTCCCAGCAGACAGACTGTAGGCATCCACAGGGATGGCCCTCAGTGCCATCCAGCAGTGGAGAAGGTCGCTAGGCCATGCTGCTGTTTGCACCCAAATTTTGAAAATGGGTGGCACAGCCCTGGAGCTGGGGATGCTCCCAAAGGGGATCATCTGCAGGGCAGCCCCACGGACGGCTGGGTGGGATCATCACCACCCCCAAAACCACAGATGTGGTGGAGACAGGGCACAAAAACTCTCCTCCTCACCTCTTCTCCTCTGAGGTATTTGGAGCTGGCTCTCACCAAAGGGCTGGGGTGGGCACGGGGTGGGTGTTTCCAGCAAGAGGCAGGAATTCCTGACTCACAGCCAGTTCTGGGTGTTAGTTCCCACCTGGGAGTCTCAGCCACATCCTAGACCTCCAAAGGCACAAAAGCCCCTCAGAGGTCAAATGGCTTGAGAAGGGAAAAGGTAACTCCTCCAGTGGTGGTGGTGGGGCAGGATGGAGCAGAGGAGAGGGATGATTTTTATTCCCGTGATTTTGCACGAGTGAGCTCCCATCATATCCTAAAACCCAGCGGAGCTGAGGAGCTGCTGGAACAGCGTGCAGTGGGGTGTCCAAGCAGGGGGAAGATGCCCAGCTCTGTGATTCACATCCCCACTGCTCAGAGGAGGCCTGTGAATCCCCCAGGCTCTGTGATGAGGCCGAGGTGTCCGTCTGCTGCTGGCCTGGGGAGCAGCTCCATGGGCACTCACAGCCAAATGCTGCCCATTGGGAAGCTGCCCCTGACCTCCCCAGGGGGGCCTTTCACCCCAGCCCTGTCCCCCATTCCCTGAGCCCCATAACCTGAGCTTGAAGGGAGAGCTGAACAGCAGCTCCATCCCAAAACCAGCCAAAGACCCAGGGCTGGGTTGGGAGTCGCTCACAGTCCGGGGCCGCCTCCACAGCAACTCCCCCCGGGGGAAGGCACCTGGGGCTGGGGCTCTCGGGGGGTGCGGGCGATGGAGGGCCCTCCGAAGAGCCCCTTGTGCTGGAGGGAGCCCAGCTCACCGCCGGCAGGGTATTTTTTTTCTCCCTCGCTCTTTGTTAAGCCTCCTTTCAGCTGAAATGGCAATGCCTGGGTGTTCTGAGCTGACAATAATTGCTGCAGTCTAGACACTGTCTGGTATGAGGCACGGGGAATCAAAGAGGCCCCTTCTCTCACTGCGACTTTCACACATGCTCCCTCGCTCCGGCTCCTTCCTTCTCCCTCTCCCATGTTCCCTTGGTCTTTGCCTTCTTTTCCCCCCCCCCCCCTTGCTCCCCTCTATCTGCCTCTCGCAGAGATGGAGGAGAAGCGTCAGCATCTTCCCCCCCACGCTCTCCCTCTCTGCCGTCTGTTCCTCTCTCCCGCTCCCCCTCTCCCTCACTCCTTCTCTCATCTGTCTCCTCTCTCCTTCCTCCACTCTTACCTTTATGCTATTCCCTTCCTCCCAAAGTTAGCAGAGAAGCAGGAAGGGGGGCTGGCAGTGCTGGGGGTTTAACTCCTTCCTCTCTCTCTTACAGACCCTCCTCCCCATCCCAGCTCCTTGCTGGGGTCCAGCGTGCCCTGGCTCTTTTGGGGTGTCTTGGGGTACCTGAGGCCACATCAGTCCTGTGAAAGGCTGAGAAGGTTCTGTCAGGGTGGTCTGGTTGGATGCAGCCCAGGCAGGGTGAAGGGGGCTGATGGACCCATCTTGTCAGCACCTGGATGAAAAGGAATCACCTTTGTTCTCCCTTTGCCTTCTCCACACCACGGGTGTCTCCAGCTGAAAGGGAACCCATCTTTGGGGACACAGGTTGCTCCTTCCAGTGCTCTGGCAAACCAAAGGGCCTTTTTTCCACCCACCTCAGGCAGCAGAGCTTGCTGTGCTGCTGGAAGGGGAGACTGATCCCAGCTCACACATGGCTCACAGCAATGCTGCTGCCTCAGGCTGAGCTCAGCTGCCCCAGCACTGCCCTGTGCCCACTGTGGGCTCTGGCCAGGCCACATCCCACTGGTATTTCCATGTGCCAGTTCCAGTCACACTCAGGAATTAAGCTTTTCCGCTCTAATGTATTAACAGATCATTTCCAGCTCAACCCTGGACTTCTATTAACCTCTGATCCCTGTGCAAAAGGCCCTTTTTCTGTAGAGCCCAACAAACAATGTCAAGTTTAATTCGTGTGAGATCTCATGGCAGAGGATGGACCATAAATGCTTTTACAAGTGGAGAAACTGAGGCAAGAGGCAGTGAGACCATTGGGTTGGTCCTGCCAAGGCCAAAGGTCCCACAGGGCCATGTAATTCCCTTCAGTGGGACCCAAATTTGGGGCTATGCTGGCAGAGCCACTCTCTTGGCCATCCATGGGCACAAGTGAGCAGCTCTCCTTCAACTCCAGCATCTCAGTGCTGCTCTACCACGGAAAAGTCACATTAGGAAAGTATGTGATGTATTTTTAACTGTCTATAATGCGATTTAACAGCTGGAAGGGAGGAAGAACGCCAGCCCCACGCAATCTGCCAGATCTCTGCTGTCCACAAGAGAGGGCTTGGTGGACTCGAGGTTTTTCAGTGTGGTTGGGGACCTTGTTTGGGAAAAAGACAGGAAACAGCCTCATCCTCAAGACAGGCTCTGACTCATGGAAGGCAGCGAGTTCAGGATGGAGGTGAGAGGACCCAGCAACTCCCAGCATGACACATTTGCCCCCAAAAGCCACCATGCTGAGTGCTGTGGCCAGATCCAATTCCCTCAAAGTGCTTTGATATTGGGATTCTTCGCATGCTCTGGCAGCAGGGCCTGCAGTGGAGGTTGTTGGGCTCCCCTCTGCACTGGGGGCATTTAACATGGCCCACATCTACCCCTGCCATTCCTAATCCTAGGTTCCTGTGACACTCCCAGGGCTGGCTTTGCTGTGTAGCTGGGTGCTACCAGGCTGCACCACCACCCTCCTGCCCCGGGGTGGGGAGGGCTCTGTGCCCCCCACGGGGTGTGCAGGGATGGAGCTCAGCAGGGCTGTGGTGTGAGTGGGACACTGCACCCAGGGTCTGAGGCATCACCTCCTGCCTCCCCTGCCTGCATCCCATGGGAGCCTCTGCCTCCTGTGCATTGACATCCTGCCAGGGAGGGGTAGGAACAGCCTATATTTGGGTTCCTTTCTGTGCCAGTCAGGTAGAAATCCTCCTGCACTGCCAGTAATGGGTCTCTAACAGGGCTGAGCTCTAATGGGGACCCTTTGTGAGGTGGGAGCTCTTTGGGCAACCATGATAGGGCTTGTCTGGGGTGTTTGGGATGGTTTGCTGCCTCCAAGCAGCTGCATGCTTAGTGGGGCGAGTTTGTTGCCATCATTGGTGGACATCCTTGGAGGACATCTCCCTCTCACATGATCCCCAATACTTAGAGGAATAGAGCAAGACCATCTCCAGCCCTGTCCCAGGGGACACCCCTGTGGTGAGGCTCATGTGAGGAGCTGATTTTCCCTAGGGCAGCTTTTGGGGGCTGGAAACTGCTGGCAGCTGGTTCCTGTATTCAGGACTTCGCATACACGCTGGAAAAATGAGCCACGGGATGGCCCAGCAGGGAGGGGGCTTGGAGGGGATCTAGTGAGTGCTTGGGGGATGTAGCACCCACTGATGCTTGGAGCTGCTGCTGTTTGCACCCCTTTTTTGGGGGGTGATGTGAACTCAGATGGAGTCTCCTTGAACTGGGGGTTATCTGGCCGGGCAGGGGGTCGCTGGGCTGAGAGAGGGAGAGCAAATGGAGACACAGGCACTGGGAAGGGAAAAAACTTGCAAAGGTCATCCTCAGGCCAGTGGCAGAACCAGGAATAAAATCCAGGTGTGCCAAGCTGGTCCTTGGGTTGTATTCATGCATTGACACTGCTGTCCCCGAGCAGGGACCAGTAATGGCAGAAATAGTTTCCCAAAGCCACTGGTGCCCTCCAGAGCCACAATTCAGGCTGTGGGGCTGGGAGAAGGAGAGGTTGGGATGTTTGAGGTCCCTTTTTCCCTTAGAGCATCTTTCAAGCCTCGCTGTGTGGATGGGGAATGCTGTTGGATGCCGGCTGATAAGGCAAAGTGGTTAAAAACACTGCCTTTATTTGAAAGCTTATCTCCAAATCCTAATGAAAACACAGAGGGAAGCCGGGGACAGCAGAGGGGGAGGACTCACACCCCAGCACGGTGGGGACCAGGGTTGGGCAATGCTGAGCAGGGGGATCTGATGGGGTTTGGAGTCTGGATGGCTCTGGAACAGGGGGAAGGGGGGATTTAAAAGCTTTGGGGCAAAAAACAAGGAACCAGGGCAAGATGGTTGGGTCACACACCGAGGAGGCAAGGGCAGATACAACTCCACTCCAAGCACCCCAAATCTGAGATTCCTCCAGAGTTTTTTTTTTAATTAGGGGCTCAGTGGGGAAGAAAAACCTTGAAACCAAGGAAACAAGGGAAACAAAAAGGAAAATGTCAGCTCCTGCAAGACAGAACGAGCTGGTTCCAGCACCCTGGGCTGAGGGTGGGTGCTGCCCCTGCTGCCCTGACCCCTCCTCCCTGGCTGGGGGGCAAGAAGGTGACCAGGCTGAGATGCAATAAAAAAATGAGAGGGTGAAAGGGAAGGTCTTGTGCAGAGAGGGACAAAGGGCATTGCCCTGGAGGGTGCTGAGCTGATTGGGTGACTGTGTTGCTGCAAGAGGGATGATGGAGGAGGTGAGCAGAGTTTTTTAGGGGATGCTGTGGAGCAGAAAGCAGCCATGGTGGGCTCAGTGATCCCACAAGAAGCTGGGCTTTCCATACACCAAAATAATATTCCCAGACCAAAAGTTATGGGGTAGCAGGGCTGGTAGAGCCGGGGATGAGACGTGTGCATGTGTGTGTGTGTGTGGATGTAGCAGTGGCTGTGCCAAGCCCCATAAATCACAGCAGTGCGGGCTGAGCCTCCATTGGAGGAAATTCTTCCTTGCCAGATTTGAACATTTTCCCTCAACACCCTCAGTTTTCCCCACCAAGCAGCAGAGACGTGGGATCCTGGTGATGGCAAGTGCAAAGCCCTTCCGGGGAGCGCAGCATCCCAAAGGAGAGGGATGTCACTGTCCCACAGACCACGGCGATGCAGAGCCTTGTTTTTCCCCCACGTTGTGGCCGATCCGGAGCAGCACTGAGGGTGTGAGTGTGGACACCACAATCACCCCATCCCGTGCTCTCGTTCCCCCATCCACGGCCGGCCGGGCCCAGCTCTGCCGTGCTGGGGGAGCGTAAGTTGATATTTTCCTGCGCGTCCCCAGAGGGTTTTTTCCATTACACAGGCAGAGCGGAGCGGAGCGGAGCGGAGCTGCCCGCTCGCCCGGCTCCCCCGCCTGCAACCTCTGGCACCGCTTTTCCAGCGGCACATTGTGCAAATGTAACCTTTCAGCGAGCCACTCCTACGGCAGGAAGCCGGGGGGCTCCGCTCCTGCCAGGAACGCAGCCGGCGCGGAGCTGGAAGGCAGCCCGTTAATCAGAGCCGGCTGACAGCGAAGCGCACAGCCTGGGCAACAGATTTCTGCTCCCTCTCCCTCTTCTCGTGCTGCCTCGCCTTCCCGCTCCCGCTTCTCGGCTACGCGGTCTGCCCTGCCATCCCACCTTCCTCATCCTCTGCTTCCTCCCCGTCCTCATCCTCTGCTTCCTCCCCGTCCTCTCACCCTCCGCTTCCTCGGGGTGCCAGCTGGGCTGGTGCTCCCAGGCACTCGCTTTCCCTCGCCGTGCCGAGCGAGAGCTGCCCGTGCCACTTGGCTCGAAGCCTTTTGGGATCCCGGTGGGGACTCGGCACCCTCGGCATCCCTGGTGAGGAGGGGACCAGCTGTGACAGCAGCCAGGCCGAGGCAAAACACAGACTCTGGAGCATCGTGCCCATTGTAAGCAGGCAGTGCTGTGCTCAGGGGTGCCGTGCTGGCAGGTGGGACCCCAGTGTGGCTGTGGTTCTCCTCAGGACCTTGTACAGGGTCCCCCTGAAGTGATCCCCTCAGCCAGGGGCTCCCTGTGACAGCCTGGTCAGGGCTGTGCCCTTGCTGCTGGGTCACAGTCATTTTCTTCTCCTTTAGGCAGTGCCTTGCCCACCTCCTGCCTGCTCTAAAAACCGAACAGGAGTTTTATCTCCTGTGTGGGCAGCAAATACATCAGTGGGGAGGTCTGCTCTGCACCCCCACACCAGCACATCCACACCAGCGCTGCCCCTCAGGGAGGGTTTATCCCTGGATCATTTCCATGGGGCCACAGCCACTTGTGGCAGTACAATGAGGCCCAGCGTGGCATCCTGGGTGTGAGGGGCTGGGAGCCTCTCCTGAGGGAAAGGGATCAGCTGGATGGGAGCCAGGCTGAGCCAGCCCACATGGGCTGTGTCCCCAGTGGGGAGGGCTGGGGTGGGACAAGGTGGCTGTGTTGGCCAAGGTGATGGCTTGGGTGATGTTCCCCAGATGCCAAACATGCCTCCATGCTGAGGTAAAGTCCAGAGAGGAGGAAAAGGCAGGTGAATAAATCCCATCATCACCTTCTCCTGTGCAACAGCCTCCCTTTGGTGCAGGCAGAATGCAGGGCAGTGTCAGTGTTGGGCACTTCTGCAGCCCCACTTTGGGCTTGCCAGGAGCAAAAGGCCACCAAAAATGGTCACGTCCAGCCCTGTTCTTCCCTAGCTCCTCCCACCCCTGCAAGACCAAGCACTGAGGGTTTTTCTTCCCCAGTGAGGTCCTGTTGGAAGCACCAGGGATCCCTCCAGCCAGGGAATGCTGCACAGTGCTGTGACTTTGGGGGAAGGATTTATCCCCCTCCTAATTGCACAAAAATCATCTGTCTAAGCCATGTGGGGGTTCTGGGCTCACAGGCATGGCCAAGCAGAGACACAGGGGGCATTTTTATCTGCTTCTGAGATGGGTTTGACTTGCTGAGGATGAGAGATTTGATTTTCAGGGCTGCTGAGCCTGGCGTGGGCTGGACTGTGGGTTTGAGGGCTCTTCCAGCTGCCCTCAGCCTCGTCACCAGGCCGGTTGGTGGGGCCAGCACTGCAGCCCCCTGCATTTTATTTTTCATGTCTGATTTCTTCCCGTGTTTGAAACACGAAATGTGCTGCATTGTAGCATCTGTTTTTGTGGTATTTCCAGCCCAGCTGGAAGCAGGAGGCACTCAAAATTCAGAGATGGAAAAAAAAAAAAGAAAAGGAACTGGTGAGACTTCTTCTTCCTGCCAAACTCACCAAACCCAGGATGCCGGGAGAGCCCCGCTGCGGGCGCAACATCCCGGGGCCTCAACTCTTCCATCCTTTTCTGGTTGTCTGCTCTTTGCTCATCCCAAACCATCCTCTCACTCCCAAATCACTTTCAGGACGCTGCACAAAGCCTGACCCTGCTGTCGGAGCCGCGGACGGCGAGATAATACAGTCGCTGAATTTATTTCACCTTTTCCTCTGGTTGCGGATTGTCCGGGAGCAGATGGCGATTTTCTCAAGTGTATCCGTTATTCGAAGTCACTCACTGAGACAGTGATGGCTCAAACAAATCCCAGGCCCCCTGCAAAGCCATCATTTGGTCTTTCCATCTGCCCAGCCGCCGCTGTCGGCGTGGGCTCGGCTTCCGCCAGCGCGCCGGAGGGAAGCGCGGAGGCAGGAGAGCCGGTGGATGTGGCCAGCCTCGTGTCTGCACCTTTCTCCCCCTTCACCTCTGCGGAGTGCAGGGATCCAGAGGCTGGCAGGAGTGGCTGGGATCCACATCCCACCTTCACTGGGGTTTGGGAGGTTTGGGGTTGCGCTGGCTCGCTCGCACGGTGCCTTCCTGTGCGGTGAAGATGGGAGGGTAACTCACTGGGAGAGTGCCCAGTTGCAAACTGGGAAGCTGCTTCTCAGGAGAAGGCACAAGATGCGGATTTTGCTGCACTTCTCTGCTTGGCCCCAGAGGAAACGGATGTTTTTAGGGTGATGAAACACCGAAATAGTGCTAGGAGACATGTGTGAGGTGTCCCTGGGGCACAGGCTGGTGTCACAGCCAGGGCTGGAGGTGCCAGGGGCGTGCCCAGCTGTGAGGGACATGGAAAGGGGACCTTCCAAAGCAGCCCGAGGATGACTGTAGGTGGCCAGAGCCCTCCCAGTGTTGGTGACACCTTGCTGGAGGAGCCTGGGCAGGTCCAAAAGGGACAGGCTTTGCCTGGTGGCTTCTACCAACCTCCTCCAGTATCTCCAAGGGGATTTGTGTGCCCATGGCTCTGTTCCAGGTGCTGGTAGATTGGGAAGGGGCCAGGTGCAGGTTTTGATCCAGCCACAGGATAACACCCCCCACCCCTCAAAAAAACTCCAAACAAACAAACACCAAAAAAACAACAATGTAATTGTGAAAATGGAGAGAACTGGAGAAAAACACATGAATTCCCAAGCTGACTTTCAGCCCAGCAGTCAGTCCCTGGAGCTGGGGCTCCAACTTCCCCACCCAGAGAGGCGCTGAGCTGGGAAAATGCTCCTGCAGCGATCTGCTCCCTCCTCCTGGCTGAATTTGCCTTTTTTTTTTTTCTTTCCCCATCTTCTGTCTTGTTCCCTCCCCAGCAGAGACCGGGAGGTGGCCGGTGTCCCCTCGCAGGGATGCCAGGGCCATGCAGAGGGCACTGCAGGGGGCTGCAAAGGGTTTTCAAAGGGTGAAACACTTTGAAATGCAGTTTCCTCTGCCTCTCCACCTCCCCCCCAGGCTAAACAAATACCCCCTGGTTGGGAGATGCCTCCTGCATCCCCCAGGCTTTTGTTCCCAGGCTTTTGTTTAGGGCTGGGAAAGGGGCCAGGATCCCCCAGCCTCCCCAGGGACACCCATGTGGATAGGGTCTTGCCTGCCTGGGATGCTGAGAGGGAGGCAGGAGGGGAGAGCTGCCCGTGCCTGTTGCCACAGAGCTTGGGGACACCCCACAAGCCATCTTGGTGGCCCTTAGTGGCCTCCAGCTTCTGTCTCCCTTGCCTGCCACCCCACTGGCACTTTCTGCCCATCCCTGGGAGCTACTCCTGGTCCATCCTGTTCCCTCCGTGTCCCCTCTTGGCATTCTGCCACCAGCACAGCCTGCAGGCTCTGTGCACTGGCAGTGCCACCAGCTCATGCCCCTCCCAGGGACACCCCAAAATGCTAATTTACACCCACCACCCATGGTATCCTCCAGGTAGAGTCATCAGCAGCATCCTCATGACAGAGACCTCAACAGAAGCCCAAGCAAAAGTTACGTGGGTTTTACAGAGACCTCTGGCCTCCAGGAACCTGTCATGTGGCTTTTCACTTACATCCCAAAAGCCACTTTAGTTACACCCCAGGGAGGGATCACTTTAGGGAGTTGCTTTCTGAGGCAAAATGTTGGCGGAAAAAAATCCTATGAACAGTCAAACAACCCTGAGGTGACCAAGGAGACTTGAGTGCCAGCCTCAAACCTGTCCCTGCCAGTGTTTCTGTGCAAAAGAAACACCTCGATGAACTCAAAGCAAAGGTGAGACTCCAAACAAACCCTCTGGAAACCAAACCCCAACTTCACCCCAGGACAAAGCGTTTCTCTGGTGACCACGTTTGGAGGAAAACAGGATTGTTTGAAATGTTCCCTGTTGTTCCTGCCTCCCGCCAGGATTTACAGCAACAAAATAAATACCCGATTTTTGTTATTGAAACTGTGAAAGTTCCCCTGGGAAGAGCAGACACCGTTTGCCCCAACGTCACAGCCCTTCATGCCCAGGGCCGGGCAGCCGGTGTTGGTCCAGCCTGTCTGACTGGCTGCAGCCAGGGATGTGCAGAGCTTTTCCAGACAACAAAAGCTCCCTGGCTGCCTGATTTTCCCGCTGCCTTATCTCCCTCTGCGATAGTCAGGTTATCAGGAAGTAGAAAAGGGCTCAGGACACCCTGACCCCAATCCCTTGGGGGTGGCGGGTGGGGGGCAAAGCTTTGGGAAGGGCTGTCAGCACTCAGGGGGTTCCATCCTGCATGGGGCAGAGCCCTTTTTCTCCCACTGATGTCTTCTTTGTGTGAGGTGGGGTGAGCAAAACCCCCTTGGGGAGCAGCTTCGGAGCAGGGGCGAGCACCAAGACCTCTGGTCACCTCCTCGACACAGGGACAGCCGGGGATGCTGAGCCCCAGCAGGGTGGGCAGAGGAGCTGTGGGACCAGCCTGTGGGAGAGCAGCCCAGCACTGTGCTTGTCACCCAGACAAGAGATCAATAACTAATTTCACTGCAGCAGCAGCGCCGGTTTTTTTCCAATAATTGTGAGCCGGCGGTGGGGAATGAGGCTCTCAGCACCGCTCCACAGCAGCCTGCACCCGATCAATCGCCACACCGCTGGGGCAGCAGGAAAACTCATTTTTCTCCTTTTCTTCCCTCTCTTTCCTTCTCACCTGCCCTTCTCCCACCCCATTCCCTCCTCGTCCTGCTGAGGCGCTGCCTGAGCTGAGGGCAGTGTCCCCACCCTGGGTGGGATGTGGGTTTGGCTTTTCCCATGGCTGAGCCTCCTGTGCTGCCTCAATGACCCCGAGTGCTTCAGTCCCTGTCACCCACGGGCCAGACCTGGCTTCTTGCTCAGAGCACTGGTCCCAGTAGCTCAGGTGAAGGCAGCAGAGGAGCAGTTTCTCCTCTCCTTGGCTACTGGGCTGTGACTTTTGGTGGCCTGTTGGTGCCTTTATGTGATCCAAATGTGACTTAATTTTTATAGCAATACAGAGGGAAATATCTGGATTTTCATTCCCTGAGTGGTCCCTGAGTGGTCCCCTATATGGTCACAGATCCTACTGAGTTTCTCCCATAACTATCCTTTACCCCTTCTGCTTGTCTAACCCCACAGTGCCTCAGTTTCTCTCTATGTATCTATAATAGATAGGGCTGAGATCATCCCCTCCTGCCCCCTCCCATGCTGTTACAAGCCACCATGAGCTCCATTCCAGGGCAGAAGCTGTTGCTGGCTCCCAGCTCACAGGGTACCACTTGATTTTGGGGTCCCCAGGCTGACCTGTGGAGTCCCATGATCTGTGAACCTGTGAGGCAGCAGGGAGTGGTGCTGTGTGCTCAGCATCCTCAGGATTAAAAGATGTTTAGACAAAGGTGGAGTCTGGGGGCACCTTTGGATCTCTCCAGCACCTCCAGTGTGTCGTGGATGAGGTGCCTGGGAGGAAGGTTCACCTGTGGGTTTGTCAAGGCAGCATCTTCCAAGCCTGTCCAGACACTGTACACTCTGTGCAGATGGCAGCATTGCAGCCCCTTGTTTCCTCTCCCTTATTTAAGACCCCTCTTCCTGATTCCCTGGGAGCATCCCCATGAATTAAAGACGGCCTTGGCTGTGGAGCACCAAGTGCTGCCTGCATAATTGCAAAGTTTTATGACTTGCCTTGAAGGCTCTATTGATTGGGGTCCTCTCCAGCTGATGGAGCTTTTAGTACAGCCTGGGCTGGGCAAGCAAAGCTGGAATCTCAGCCTGTCCATCTTAGCTAAGCTGTGGCTTAAAAACTCTGTGGCATGAGCACCAGGACACCAGCGCTTCTGGGAGTGTCCATGTGCATGTCCACTACAGAGCTGTTTGCACTTTGAGGTGCTTTTTGGCCTCTCAGTCTCAGCCCAAGAGCTGAGACTCCCCCCCCCCCGAGCCATGCCACATCCCACAAGGGGCTTAACCCAGAGAAGGATTTTCCTGGGAGGGTTTGAGGTGCATTTGGGAATTGGGGTGAGGGCAGTTTGGTGGGGTTTCTGCTCTGCTGAGACTCCAGGCACTGCTCACATTCATGGGGCACAGGGATGCTTGTGAGATTTGGGGTTTAAGTGCAACACCCACTGCTGGGTGGAAGCAACAGCTTCCCAGTGAGTCAGGCTGTGTTTGCACACGTGTATGCACACATATGTGTGCACACATGTGCTCACAGACACACGTGTGGTCCAGCAAGGAAACCAGGAATATTTCTCCATGGTGGGCAGGTGTTGTCTGCCCTGTGGCTTGGCTTTGGAGAGCAGCTGGGAGCAGCTGGCATCACCTTTGCTTTCAAGCTCTCCCTGCCACAGCTGGAGGCTGTGGGGCTTTGAGGGGCACCGTGCTGCCAGCAAGGGCCACCCACCCACCTTTGTGCTGGGAGGTGGGTGCATCCCACTAGCCCAAGCACCTCCACACCTCCCCATTCCTCTGCTGGCTCTAGGTACCACACAAAAGTGGGGACTTTGCTCACTCCACCCCTCATGCAGTGCTGGGTCTGGTGACCAAAAACTCCCTTCCCAGTGGCTGTTTGACCCCTGAGAAAGTGCAGCAGTTGGTGGTGAGTGTGGCCAAGCTGTGACTCTGTGGCCACAGAATTGGCCACTTCCACTCTCTCCAAATTTTTGTGGCCTTGGGGACCACCTTGCTCTCAGTTCCTGTTCCCCCCCAACCCCAGGCATGGGTTTGCTGGACTTTGGGGCAGCAGGAAAGGGGTGGCAGGAGACCCCATGGCTCCTTTAAGAAACCCACAACCGGCTCCAGAAACCAGCTCAAGGTCACAGCGGGAACCTGCGGACTTGGCAGCAGCCAGCGAGGGAGGAGGGATGGAGGGAGGGAGGAAAGCAGCCCGAGATCAAAATGAAATCACAGCCAGGGAGAGGGGATGGCTGGCAGCGCAGCAGAGGGGAGCAGGAAGGTGGGTGCTGCAGAGCAGGACATGCAGGGGAGTCCCCCCCGTGGGTGTGCCCCTGGGGTTGCTGCAGTTCCAACCCCAGCACAGACTCTCGAGGTGTCACTGTGCCCCCCAGCAGAGAAACCTGTGTCCTCCTCAGCTCCAGCCCACGGTGATCCAAGCCAAGGAAAGTCCCCTTGTGCCTGGAGAGCTGCCCTGGGAATACTGGAGTCACCTCCCTCCCTCGGGACTTCCCAGGCTCCACAGGAGGTTTTCCAGCTCCGAGAGGAGCAGAGCAGGAGGAAGCTACTGGCTGGGAAGGTTGGATCCTGCAGCTCATGGCATGGCCCACTCCCAAACTTTTACCTTATTTTCCTTTTAAAGCAGCAGGTCCCAGAGTCCTGTGATCGCTGCTCAGTCTCTGCCTTCCTTTCAGGCCAGGAGGACCTTCTGCCTTGCCAGAGAGCACAGTGGGGAAAAACAAGTCTTTAAAGGCTCAAAGCACAGGAAGTTAATAAAAAATTAATTAAAAGCCCTCCACATTTCATTTTTTAATCTTTGGTATGGAAACGAACCTCGCAACTCCGGGTGCTCCGAGTTGCCCCGGGGGCAGGTAAAGCTGGGTGAGGTGAAGATAAACCCTCCTGGGTCTCACAGCTGGGTTGGCCCATCCCTCCCTGGTGCTGGGGCCTGATCCTGCCCCAAGACCATGCAGGGAGCCACTGGCTTAACACATCAGGGAGCTCTGGGGGGACAGGCAGAAGAGAGGCTCAGGCAGACCCGACCCTGTGGGGTGGCTGTGGCTGGGCTGGGACTGAGCTGGGGCTCCAAAACAGCTTGTTCTGGGGTTGGATCAGTGATGCCCAATTTTAATTTTCATCAGCAGAATTAGTATGTGGAGTTATTTTCCCTTCCTCCCCCTCCCCTTCCTCTCCTCCCTGCTTTATTCAAAGAATTTGATCATTTCTCCCAGGAGCTTGGCACCATTAACATTCACTCCCAACGTGTGTGAGCTGTGCTGCATCCCCAAGCACCGCTGGTGCTGCCAGCCCTGGTACCCGACCAGGCTCAGAGGGGACCTGGGCATCAGCTTCTCCTTCCCACAGCCCGGGCTGGGAGATCCCCTCTGCCCCCTGAATCCTCACCAGGCTGCCCCAGCACAGCAAAGGAGGGTGGGATCCTGAACTCCAGCTAGACCCTGGGCTGCTCCAGCAAGTTAAAGCCAAGGGGCTCAGGGAAGAGCACCCAAAGCAAGGGCATGGCCAAGTCTTGCGAGATTTGGTGGTTTAAGACACATGGATTGGTGACCTGGGGCTTTCCCGGAGTTATGTAAATTTGCCGGCTTGTTTTTCATTAATAAGTGTTAACTAAGAAATTATTGCTGTTGTTATTGCTATTATTACTTGTTATTATCAATAATGTTATTAAATATTGCAGACCAGGCTGCCTTCCCCAGCACCAGGGAGCTGCAGCTGGCACAGCCTCATGTCGCCAGCACTGTGCCAGCCACGCTCCTCAGCTCTGTGTGCCCTATAAGGTCTGTGTGCTATAGATCCCTGTGCAATGTATGGAAACAGGATGGGAAGGAGCCTGCTCTGAGAATTTCCTTTCTTTGCTCAGCTGAGGTCTGAAGGGGACCCAAGAGCTCAGGAAATTGGGAACAGAGGAAACATGGAGCATGGTGGGTTTAATGGTTGGCTGGAGTGTGGTGGGGAGCACCACTGCTTGTGCCCAAACCCAGCTGGGTTTCACCTCTGGGGTTCCCCAAAAGCTTTTTTGACCCCTGTTTCAGACCCTTTTCTCCTCTGCAGCTGCCTCAACACACATGCACCCACTGGCTTTGCATCCAAAGGGATGCTGATGGGCAGCAGCGGTCCCAGGCAGGGAAAAGGACTTTTACAGCAATTGCTGCCCATCAGATGTAGTTGAAGGCAGTGGTGGCAGCACCTGTCTGTGTGCAGGCACTGAGCCCACCTGTGCACACCACTATGAACCATTTCCTTCCTGGACATGAGCCCTCCCAGGATATCCTACCTGGGAAATGAAATCAGCTCCAAATGGGAAGTGCAACTAAGATGGCCCAGCCCAGGAGGAAAAAGAGCAGCAAAAGAAAAACAAACTCAAAGCTGGAATGGGAAAAAAAAAAAAAAAGAAAAAGGTTAAATGCTGTGTATGCTGCTGACCCTGCCACCCCTGGCTCATCCCAGGCGGGGGTGAGGGTGATCCTCACTCTGTGCACACCTGTAGCCATGGCTGGAAAGGCCAGTCTGTCCCACCAAGGCAGTGCAGAAGGGGGTGATTTCTGCTTTAGCAGCACTCCTGCTTCAACACAGTGCTTTAATTCCCTCTGTTCTGGCTCTGGAGAAGGGAGCAGCGGGTGCCACAGCCCAGCCGTGCTGCCGGGCGAGGGCAAAGAGGCGTTAGCTGAGACGGGGAGCCGAGCGCTTTATTTTTAGTCTTGGTTTAACAAGTATTAATTAATAAAAGTGCAAATGCTAATGCCGAGATGACACAAACTGCGTTGCCTGAAATGAATGTTTGGGGCTTGTCTGTGCCAGGATTTACAGCCGGGTGGGTTCACAGGGGCTAAATCATCGCTCAAACTGCAAGGATAAGCTGAGCCGGCTTGTTCCCACCGAGCCCGGCATGGGCTGTGCCGCAATGGGATGTGCCGGGGGCTCCGGGGCCGTGCCGGGGGCTCGGGGCTGGGCTTGGGGCTGGGCTTTGGGCTGGGCTCGGGGCTGGCTCCGCAGCAGCGCCTTGTGGTGCCACGCCGGCTCATCCCTCCCTGACAACATCTCCCAGGAAGTTTTGCAAAGTGTGCATCATTTTAGTCTCTGCCCATAGTGGATGTGGGATCATGCCTTGCAGAAGGATTCACCTACGTAGTGAAGACTTGGATCTCTGGAGAAAAAGCCTTTTTTCCCTGGTCGAGTCCCTCTGATCTGCCCATCCCTTGCCTGTGGCTTCTTACCCTGAGAGCTCAGCTTGGTTAGAGGGTTGGGAGGAGGCGCTGGAGAATGAGGAGCTGAAGCAATGTTCCTTGGCAGTAAGACACAAAGAGTTTTTGCCCATCAGCACCAACACTCTGTCTGGGTTTGTTGGCATCACAGAAATTACGAACTTGATGTTCCATCACTGGGATTTTTAGGATATGAGGGTTTCCAGTGGGCTGTGGCCCCTGTGCTGTGAGTAAGGGAGAGAGCAGCTTGGGGTCCTATCGGACCCAGTGAGTCACACTGGGGCTTAAACATTTCCAGTGGGGCTCTTGAATCTTTCCAGAGAGGCAGGAACTCAGTCAGGCCCAATCCAGGCCAGGTTTTCCTCCTTCTTTCTCCTCTCAACTGCAGGCAGGAGGGAGCTGCTACCTGCCTGACACAGCTGCTGCTGCTGCTCTCGAAGCTCTGCCGCCTCCAGCAACCCCTGCTCACCTGGGATGATGGGAATGGCAGAGAGCGGGAGGCTGAGGAGTGTGGCCAGTGTGAGTCAGGCACGTGCCACACACTGGGAGCCAGGGAAACTGGTCAGTGCACACACTGCATCCTCCTACTGTGTTTTCTCAGGGCACACCTCATCCTCCCAGTGCACACCTTGTCCTCCCCAGAGTGCTGGGGCAGAGGTGGGAGCTGACAGGCTTCCCATGGGGGGACTGGGTTCCACATCCTTCCCATGGCATGGGGTCTCCTCTTCACCAAGGCTCCTCAGCTGCCATTTCGGGAGAGCCAGAAAGGGCTGAGTTGGTTTTCTCCAAAGGGCTGGAAGGATACAGCACTGTGAGTGTGCAGGGAGGTGTCACTAACCTGGGTGTGATGGGTGAAGTGGTGGTTCAAGGGTGGGACGCTGGGGTGCTGCACTGGGGCTCAGCAGTGCCAGAAAATCCCTGGTCTGGTGATTTGGGTGATAGACTGGGGCCACCGGGTCTTTGGGTGCTGCCACCTGCAATGGTGAGAGCTTGGAAATTAAAGCAAATTATTTAGCCCTCTCTCAACCAAGTCAGCAGGTCACCCTGTGCCAGGGTCGCCCCTGCCCGCACAGCCCAGCTGTGGGGTGAGGATGCTCTGGTTTGGTCCCTCTCAACCCCTCGCCACCCTGCAGGGACCCAGTGCCACACAAAAAACCCCCACCCATGGCCTTGCCAAACCCACCATCCTTCCCCTGGGCTGGGCTGGGCTCTCTGGGGAGGGATGTGTGGGCAGGATGTGCCGTGGTGCAGGGCTGGCTCCCCAAACGGTGCTGCCACGCGGCTCTTCAGCGGCTCCGCTCGTATCATCGAATTTTAATTTAGTTAGTTGAGTTCTTTAAACAGTGTGAACTTGCTAAGTGCTTTGCATATTTTATACTCATGAGTAACATTTATCAAACAGAAAGTACAATTAATCAAAGAGGGGAGCGTTTGTAACTCAGAGTGGTTTGTATTCTCCCTCCTTCTCCTTGCTGTGCCTTTCCTCCTGTTTCCCTCCTCTTCCTCCTCACTGTCCTGCAGTGGCTACGGAGCCAGGGCAGCTCCACTGTGCTCTACACACATGTAAATATGCCCTCTCTCTCCCTCTTTCTCCTCACCACAACATGTAAACCATACATAAATATAAAACCCAGGTTTTCTATATGTATAGAAAACATATATATATATATATGTATGTATGCATATACCTATATCTATCTATCTGGTATGTAAATATATGTGTATATCTGTATGGTGTAAATGGCATGCTGTATATAATAAATATATATAGGCATAAATGGTCCATTTGCACTATATATGTGTATATATACACACATATACACAGTTATATTCACATTATACACACATTGCATACTATTTATTAATATATATATATACAATATATTACCTACTAGCTAGTATATAGCATACAGTTTATAGTCTATTAACTCTATTACACTATATATAATAAATATAATTTTTATGGTTGGAGTTCAGCAGTGTTGGTGATGATGCTCCAGCCCCCTTGTGAGAGCCAGTGACAGAGGGAACAAGGTGGGATGGATGTCCCAGCCCCAAGCCAGGGTGGCCACCTGGCCAGCAGAAGTGCCCAACCAGCTCCAGATTGTTTGGGGACAGTGACCAGTGGCTGGTGGCAGGGACATGGGAAGCCCTGACAAAGACACGAGCCCATGTCCCCTCTCCTCACATCTTGGGATGTGGGTTGCTTTTGGGACAAACAGCAAAGGGACAATGACCTCTGTCCCCAGGACATCCGTGTTTGTTTTAAGGGCAGGATCACCCAAGCCATGTCACCTTTTGGCTCCAAAGGCCCCAGGGTGACACAGGTGAAGCCTCGTGCTGGTACCTGGAAAAGGGCTGGCACCAGTGCTGGAAGACAAGAGGTGATGGAGCATGGCTAGCACAAAAGGACCCACATCTCTGTCACCCCTCTGAGTGCCTTGGCAGCTCTCAGCAGAGCGAGGAAAAGCCCTGACCTAATTTATTCCGACTTCCCAAGGCTTGGTCATGGCACAGCAGAGGCAGCTGAAGGAGCTGGGCAAACGTGGACGCAGGGACAAGTTTGTCCGGGGTCAAACCCCAGTGCCACAGCAGAGCAGAGCACGGGGGAGCAGCCCGTGTGATTCCCAGGAAGGTACCTCAGGGCTCTTCCCAGGGCCTTGGAGGTTTCAGTGCTCAATTAATTGCCACTAATGGCAGCAAACGGGGCAGCAGGTGCCCGCCCAGACCTGGGTTAACCACTGAGGGAAGGGCCGTGCTGGCACCACAGGACCTGCCTTGCAAATCACCTGCAACAACATGTGCTGTCCTGGTCACCTCTTCTCAAAAATGATAGTGCAAAATTAATTAGAATTAATTAATCAGAAAAGGGTAATAAGGGTGATTAAGCACCTGGGGAAAAGGGAAAAAAAAATATTCCTAAAGAGTGATCGCAGCACCGTGATTACCTTGGAAAGGCGGCGAGGGAGCGGGAGCAGGAGGAGGGTGTGCAGGAAAACAAATGGGCTGGAGAGAGGGGTCTGGGGGGTGTTTTCTGTCTCGTCACACAAGGAATTACTGAGTGACAAGATTGAAACCCGTCAGAGGAAAAGCATTTCCCGGCAGCAGTGACCACGGGGAGGCAGCTGAGCTGAGGAGGGCACGGGCGGCTCTGTGCTGTGGCTGGAGTTGCCACGTTTTTTGCAGATTTGGCTTTGCACAAACTGGCCCCAAGGCTGGACCCGTGTCCAGCAGAGAGTGGGACTCAACAGGGAGTCCTCAGTGCTGGGATCCTCGTCATCAGCTGGGCTTAGCAACGTGGTGAGCCAAGGGATGCTCAACTGATTTTGTTTTCCTCTTAATTTTCAGCCAAAGTCTGTTGCCTTAATAAAATTAATAATAAAACAATGATAACAACAACAACAACAACAACAACATAAAAGCAAAGGGAACATTTGCAAATGAGATTGGCCCCTGGGTTAAGGTCACCACTGCAGGTTTCATTGTAATCTGAGGGGCCAAAGTGGAGACCCTGCCCCAGGGGGGCAGAAGCACCATTCCCTTCCTGCCACCATGAAGGGCTTCAGTGGTGATAAAGGATGGAGGAGGTGGCTTGGATCTCATGGAAATGGTCTTCAGGAGCCCCAGTACAGCACAGTGAAAAAAATTATAGAAATGTCTTTTTTGGGGAAGCAGAGGGAACAAATTCTGCAGACACCCATGGATGCAATGCAGGTGCCCATGGCCTGCTTGAAACACAGGTGACAAACGGAGCAATGCAATGGCTGCTGGTGGCTTCAGTGAGGGGAAACTGGTGGGTTTTGGTCATTCAGGTGCTTGAGCATGGAGACACTCACTCCCCCATGCACCTCCCAAACACCCCTCCTGCCTGTGAGCAGTGAGGTACTGCTGCCCTGTGCTCAGTGTCCCCTCCCTGGTGACAAAGAGCCACATTTCTTTAAAATCTGAAAAGCAAAGTGGGTTGCAAGCAGCGCTTTCTGTGCATAGAGATGCTCTCGCTGTGTCCCCAGCTCTGCCCCAGCTCAGGTCACTGCTGTCCCCAGCACACTCAGGTCCTTTCAGAGGACTCAGGGGACACGGAGGCCCAAAAGCTGTCCCAGAGTTACAGCTGCTTGCCCAAAGGTGGGGTCTCCCTCTGCTTTCTGCATATGCCCCATGGAAGGATGGCAAGGGGCTCTGTCCCTGGTGTGGCACAAGCACATCCTGCTTGTGCCATGGATTTCTGGATGGCCATGGGGTGAGCAGCTCTGTTCTGGGGACAGCAAGTCCTTGCTTGGGCCATTAGGACATTTTGAGGGGTTGGGTGAGTGCTGAGAATGGGCCCCGCTCCCCCTGTGCCTGTGCAGCTTTACCTCCATTGTTGCTGCCTTCTGACAGCTTTGGGTGATTCCAAGCAGATTTTGTTCCAACAGATCTTGTGCAAGGTGATGTTTGAGGAAGGCAAGAGAAGGATTCACCCCATATTAAACACCAGAGAATTCACACCAGCCTCCTTCCCCCATGGACACAACAGTAGCCAACCCAGTTTTGTCACTGTCACTGTCCCCATAGCAATCCTCTTCCAGAGGCCTTGGGCACCCCAGGTCCCATCAACCCCATCCTGCTGGGGTGGGGGTATGAATGGGGTGGGATGAGACCCCAAGAGGGGATGGTCTCAGCTACAGTGGGGAGGGGGCCACAGCTGTGATGAAATCGTCAGGCCTCAGCTCCCCATGTAGGCTCGGCAGGACCAGGCACAGAGGGTAGAGGAGAGTTGGGGACATCACCCAGGAGCAGTGCCCCTGCCAGGCACAGGGTGGG
>NW_021940039.1:5431041-5439434 GCF_001715985.3 Manacus vitellinus | reverse complement strand
GGGCTCCTGGGTGTTCTCCAGTCTGAAAAACGTAATCAGGGAGTCACCAAGCCAAACCCAGAGCCAGGGAGGGGGGGACGTGTCTGGAGGGTGAACGTGGGTCCCAGCCTATGGCATCAGACAGCAGCGCTTCCAAAAGTGGGGCCAGAACCCTCCATGCCCTGGCTGCCCCTGTGGCTCAGCCTCTGAGCTACGGGGCAGCAGCAGCTGCTGCCTCCCAGCCTCCGCTGGAGGTGTCTGTGGGGTCAGGGTGGCTCTTACCTCCAGTTCCTTGGGGCTGCAGTCAGCCACACTCACACTGGTGGGATTGAAGGGGTGGTTTGGGACTAAAATCCCATCTTCTCTGCTCCTAGATCACAGCACAGACCGGCTTCTGGCACCACCGAGCCAAACTGGATTTCCACCGGTGACCTGTAAGGTGAGGTGCCGTGTCCCCCTTCTCCACCCCCAGGCTGTTCCAGGCCATGTGGGGCCCCCAAACCTGCCTAAGCTGCCATAGAAAAGGTTTTGTGTCTAATGGGATATTTGCCAGCAAATTCAAGCCACGGACACTATATATTTCTTTATTTGTAAAGGTGTTTGAAGTCCTTGAATTTACCCTTTGGCCACCTTAAATCTAGTTTCTAATCCTCGGCGCAGTTAATCAAATCCACAGTGGTTTGAATTATGAGATGCCTGGGGGGGATTTATAGCTTGTATTGCTGATTATACCTTGACTTTATTATATTGCAAATACCTAACTTACGGTCACGGCTGAGATTTACAATCCTCAGGTAGGTGCTCAGGATAACTTTTAGCAACTTCAGCTGTAATTGGAGGTGAGTGATGGGGCTGTTGCCACAGATAAACATGTAATCTGTAAAATGTTAAGACAGGGAAAGAAGAGGCAGAATAGGTGAAAAAGGATGGGTCACCCTTAAAAAAAAATAGTAATATAATTGGGTGTATTGCTGAGCAAGGCTCTGGGATGCCTGTTCTGGCTGAGGCATCTCTGCCCAGGAAGGGCTTGTTGGCCTCCAGAAGATACGAGGTTTTAGATCGGGATTTCAGCTTTTAAGCTGAAGGGTTTTGGATATTGAAATAGCCCTGGGGAGGGGGAAGGGGTGACAAATAGAAGTGGGGTGCTCACAGGGCTGACGCTGCCTCCCTGGTTCAGGATTTTCCCATCCCAGGAGAGCAGCAAGTCCCGTGTGGGCACGTGCCCTCGGCCAGCATGACGAGCGAGGTGGTGGAGAACGAGTTTGAGTTCTACTCCAAGGCAGAGAAGTACTGGAAGGACGTGCCCGCCACAGTGGATGGCATGTTGGGGGGCTACGGCCACATCTCCAGCATCGACATCAACAGCTCCAGGAAGTTCCTGCAGAGGTTTCTGCGGGTAGGTGGCATGGTCTGTCATGCTCTTAAAACCCTGTCCTCCTCCCAGCATGGAGCTGTGCTCTTCCCGCCCAGTTGCTCTGTGGAGTCCTCTGTTGCTGCATGCTGGGAGAGCTTTCCCCTGCAGCGGGTTCCCCAGTCCTGTCCCATGTGGTTTTCCCATTTCTTCTCTGTGGGATTCAGCCCCTCACGGTTGTTGTTCCAGGAGGGCCCCAACCGGACGGGAACGACCCGTGCTCTGGACTGCGGGGCCGGCATCGGCCGGATCACCAAGCGGCTGCTGCTGCCCCTCTTCAAGACAGTGGACATGGTGGACGTGACAGAGGACTTCCTCACCAAGGCCAAGAGTTACCTGGGCGAGGAGGGCAGGCGGGTGCGCAACTACTTCTGCTGTGGCCTCCAGGACTTCAGCCCCGAGCCCAACTCCTACGATGTCATCTGGATCCAGTGGGTCATCGGTGAGGGTTGCTCTGCTTCCAACCTGTCCTGTCCAGCTTCCCCCGAGGGGCAGGTGCCTCATGCGCTGGGGAGAGAGCAGCTTGAGGTCTGCATGAAGGATAAGCATCACAGCATGAGTGGGAGTTTGGGGTGTGAATCTGCCCCCTATCCCTGCCCCACAGAGGGGCATTGAGGGCACTGTGCTTTTCCCCGCCATGGGTCTTTTCCCAGAAGCCCTCCAAGGCCAGAGCAGAGGTGTGGGTTGGATGAGTTGGGTTGTGGGACAAAAGGTGGACACCCCAAGATAAAGCTTCCCCCTGCAAATGGCTCAAGTATTTGGCTACTTGGATCAGGAGGGATCCCAAACGCAGCCTCACAGCCTCCTCCTCCCGGTCATCCTGTGCCTTCTAACCCCTGCTCTGCCCCTCCAGGACACCTCACCGACAACCACCTCTCTGACTTCCTGAAGCGGTGCCGGGCTGGCCTGCGGCCCAACGGCATCGTGGTCATCAAGGACAACATGGCTCAGGAGGGGGTGATCATGGACGATGTGGACAGCAGCGTCTGCCGGGACCTGGACGTGGTCCGCAAGATCATCCGCCGGGCTGGGCTGCACCTGCTGGCCGAGGAGCGCCAGGAGAACTTCCCTGACGAGATCTACCACGTCTACACCTTCGCCATGAGATGAGGGCAGCGGGAGGAGGTCTCTCCCGTGTCGTGACTCCCCCTTCTCTGGGGCTGGTGACAAGGACGGGACTTTGTCTTCCAGGTTGCTGCTGTCTGTGAAAAGAGGTGTTTGCCAAATACATTTTCCTGCTGTTGCACTTCTGCACGTGGGCTGTGTCAGGTGCATGTTGGCTCGGTGTCACCCTCGGGGGGCTCTGGACAGGAGCAAGAGGGTCTCCCATGCAAGAGGTGATCTGTGGGCAGCAGCAGGTTGCTGACCACAGGATTTCTGGTAGTGAACAGGTGCTTGGAGCACCTCTGGGACAGTCTGGGCTGTATTCCATGTCTGGGTGTTTGACCCCTTCTGGCTGCTCACAGCAACAAGCTGGGTAAGGGGAACAGGAGAGATCTCTCTTATTTCCCTGTGGTGGGTTGGGGAGGGAACACCAGGTTCTGGGGCTTTGAGGGAGCCTGTCCTTTAAACCCGCGAGCAGGTCTCCCACACGTGCAGCAAAAAGGGAGGTGGCACCTGGCTCAGGCCAACCAAACCAAGCCCAGTGTAGCCAACACTGGCACAGCATGTGCCAGGGGGTCAGCCCATGTGCAGACCCCGACCCTCCAGCCATCCCCCTGAGCCCCCTCCTCCACCCCACCTCCCCTGCAAAAGAAACAAGCCCCTGTCATTATTACAAAAGGCCTTGTTTAATTGCTCAGTTCCCATTCCAGACACCAGGGCAGAATTTGATCACATTACTGGGTTTTTTTTAAACACCAGGTCATCAGGACACACAGCTCCAGTTCCACGGGGCGGGAGAGGGTAAAACTCAGATGCTGCCAGGAGGCTGATGGGGGAGACAACCCTTCTGCTGCCAAACTGCCAGGGAATCCCAGATCCACCTGCTGTAAACTGTCCCTAATCAGAACAGATTTTTCCTCTTTTCATCCTCTTCAGGATCTGTTCCCCACGACAAACAAAAAACCAAAACAAAACTGTGTGGGGCTCAGCTCTGCAGCCAGTCTTTGGCATGTCACAAAAAAGCAGATGCTTAGAAGGAGGAGGGAGCCAGGTGGCAAGGCTGGGACTCAAACCCTCCAGGTGCAGCCCCAGAGTTTGCAGGTTCCAGTAGCAGGTTGAAAAGAAAACCCTAGAGTCCTGCTGCAATTCTGTGTTCCTGGGAAGGAGGCACTGGAGAATGAGGACCTGGGAGCAGTCAGCAAGGAAAAAAAACAAGGAACAGGGAGGGAGGCACAAGGCACTCAGCAGTTAGCTGTCTGTTCCTTGTCTTTGCACAGGGAACACACCACAAAGCCAAGAAGCATCCATTTGTCTGTTCTGGAGCCCAGCACCTCCAAGACATGCCTGGTGAATGGTCCTCTGTGCCAGGATGGGGTGCAGAAACACAGAGGGTGTGCAGCAGTTGGCCACCGCTGCCAGCCCTGCTTCCCCTCACTCCCATCCCTGGATTCAGAAGCCCAGATTGAGCAAGGAAGGCATCCACACCCACAGGGTGATGCTGGACCTGCCTCCACCACCAGGACTGGAGGCAGGAAGCCAGGAGAGTGCTGCCAGTGCTCTCCTTCTCCCAGCACCCCGAGGCACAACTCCACCAGACACCTAAGGCACTGTGTCACCCACCCATGGCAGCACTGGGAGAGAGGGGACACGCTGCCTGTCCAGACACAGCACCCAACACACTGGTCCTGCCCCCAGGCTTTTGCTTAACCTCCCCCAAAACCAGCCCTCTGCCCCAGTATCTGGCTCCCCAGTGCCCAGGAGCTCTCTCCACCCCAAAGACCCACAGAGCTCTTCCCACCCCCCCCATGATGTGCACCAGAGCGACGAGACCTCCACAGACACACGTGTGATATTGTGCCCAGAATGCCACAGAGAGGGGCTCCGTGGGCAGCACTGGCCAAACCATGGGCACATGGACAGCAGCACCTCTTTGCTGTGAGTAAAACTGTCCAGAGCAGAGATGTAGAGGCTGCAGGCACAGCAGGACAGTGGAGGGAGGAGACATAGAGGCACTGTCAGGCTCAGAGGTCCTCGTGCCCGGCAGCAGCGTGGTCGATGAGGAGGTACCACTTCAGCCTGTCTGGGAGAGGTAGAGCCTTGATTTTGACATCTACTGGCCACGGTTTAAGGCGCTGCCGGATGAACACCCTGCAGAGATGTTTCAGTGCTTGTGGCGAGCGCTCCAGCTGCTTCAGAGAGCAGAACAGAGTCCTGACCTTCTCCCCGTGGTACCTACAGCTGCTGGTGTTGACCTCGAAATTGCTGGGCAGCTGGATGGCTTGTGAGCTGGCCATCATGAGCTCCAGCAGAGTCTGGCCCTTCTGGATGAGGTCTGTGGAGAAGCTGTCATCTTCAGAGACACTGAGGTGCGAGCAGAGGCACTCGAAGACGATGTGGAAGCCTGACCAGCATGAGGGACCGTGGAGGGAGCAGTTGTAGGCAGCTCCTGACTCCAGCAGGAACCGCAGCAGCGGGAAGTGGCATTTGAAGCTCTTGAAGCAGAGGTGGGTGAGGGACTCGGGGGCCGGGCACTCGCTGGGGTTGGCACCGTGGGCCAGCAGCAGCTGCGTGACGCGGAAGCAGAAGCGGTTGATGACCTGGGCCTCCTCGGTGTTGCTGCACGCCATCTCCCCCAGCAGGAAGATGATGGAGGTGAAGACAGTGTCACCATCTTTGGTGGTGGCCCTGACGTCCGCGCCTGCAGGAAAGGACAGAAAATGTAACAGACCATGAGGCCAGGCCAGCACCAACTCTGGCACTGCTGGGCTTTACTCTGCTCCAGTGGGAACATAAAGGAGTCGGGAGGGCAGTGCCTGGTGCTGCACAAAGGATCAGCCAGTGCAGAAAGGGGAGAAGGTCGCCCTCACCTCCTTCCAGCAGGAGCCGGATGCTCTCGGTGTTGTGGATCTGGACACCATCACTGCTGGCCAGGGCGTGCAGCAGCGCTGTCTTCCCTGCAATGGAGCAATCGCTCAGCCACGTGACAGCAGGGTGGCACCCCAAAAGGCAGGAAGGAAAACAGTCCACCCCACCCACCAGACAGCCAAACACAGGGAGTCACAACCCTCCTCCTTCTGGCGGAGGCTTCTGTTGCCCCTGTGATGGTGAACAGCTGTGCACACAGGCCACATGTGCAGGGCTGATGGTGGCCTCAGAGGGCACACGTGCCACAGCAAGGCGAGTTTCAGAGCACGTGGGCACCACAAGGCTATGGAGGCACAGTCCCATCCCAACTCCCACAGGCTGTGCAGGGCTGGTTTAAACCCTTTTCACACGGTCAGCACACAAGGAGAAAACACCAAGCATGGGGAGGTTCTGCAGCCTGCTCCCAACTTCCAAACCCACTTGTAACCAGGAAGCACAAGCAGCAGCAGGACAGAGGGACCCAGCCCACCCTGGGGGCCAGCAGCAGGGGCAGGTGGATGGGGCACACAGACCGTTTTTGTCAGCAGCATTGACATCGGCCCCCAGCTGCAGCAGCCGCCGCAGGCACGGCAACCGCTCGGGCTCCTCGCTGGCCAGGTCCAGGGGACTGCTCTCATGGATCTGCACAGAGGGTTAGAGAACACCAGTAAGCATTAAACACTGCAAGAATTAAACACTGTGAGTGCCTCTGGAGAGTTGCTGCTGGGGCATCATCATGCCCAGCGTAAGAGCGTGTTTGAACCCATGCCCAAAAATCAAAGTGAACCTTCTCCAGTGTATCCATAGGCAGAGGTCTGTCTCCTCCAGCCTCCTCCCACCTGCTGCTCCAAAGCAGAGACAGGTTTGCTCAGCCAAAGGCAACCTGAACTTCTGCCACAGCATCGGAGCTCTACGGACAACAGGCACAACAGGGATGTGCCAAGGGGAAGCAGCGTGTGGTGAGGCCCAGGAGAAGGGGAGCAGGGAGGGCTGTCCCCACACAGCAGACCTTGCAGCCAAGGCTCAGGGGGGCTCAGCAGGGCCATGCCCAGGCAGCAGAGCCCGTACCCGGTCTCTCCGGTTGATGTCGGCGCCGTGGTGCACCAGGAGCTCCACCATGTCCGGCTGGTTGCGCAGCACCGCGATGTGCAGGGGGGTGTAGTAGGTGACGGGATCTGAGGACAAAAGCATGGTCAGGGAGAGTGAGGGGCTTTCCCCAGAATGGCCCCAGCACCTGCCAAAAGTGGAAAGAGGCAGCTGGGGCGGGCCCTGAGAACACAGCAATGCCCACGAGAACAGGGCTGTCATAGACCCCCCCCAGGTTCTGCTGCTCCAATGGCTCCATCCTGCCAAAAGCCCCCAAAGCTGCAAACTGGTCCCCTGGGTATCCCCCCAGTTCATCCTTGTGGCTGGGTCTCCACAAAACACATTCACATTATTCCAGCAAGGAGCAGGGGACTGAGCTGGCAGCTCCCCCTCTTTCTGCCCCACCTCTAGGGGCAGCTTGTCACCTGCTGGTTCCTCCAGGCCCAGCCCCCTTCCCACCAGCCTCACCTTCAAAGCTGAGGTCAGCACCAAATTCCAGGAGGATTTCTGCAGCAGGGACGAGCCCCAGCTCGGTGACCTTCAGCAGGGCATAGCTCACACCTTCCTGATAAAACGGGGAGTGGGTCTCCCTCTCCAGGACTCGTCTCACAGCCGAGAGCTGGCTCCTGTCACTGCCCAGACAGGCAGGGCTTGAGACACACAAAAACCCACCAGTTACTCAGTGGACAGCACATAGCTCAGGTGTGTAAGGGCCAAAGGGGTACCAGGGAAGAAGAAAAACCAGAATAACAAAAATCCCTGGCCTCCCCTCTGGTCCTGTACCCACCCTCTAATCTGCTCGTTGTGGGCCACAGCTGAGCCCCAGTTTAGGTTTTATTGCCAGGGGTCAGGCAGTTCCAGAGGAGCACACACAGTCCCTGTGTTTGCTCTGCTCCACCCCCACATTCCCAAAGAACTGCAGCAAAAGGAGGGGCTATGGGATGAGCAGCAGTGCTGCCTGACCTCTGAGCTCCAATCATCCTCCCTAGAGCCCCCCAGGGTGTTCAGCCCCCTCTGGTTACCTCTCCAGGGAGCTCTGCCTTTCCCTGTCCGGCATCACCAGCAGCCCCAGGAGCTCATCCACGAGGGGCTGGTACTCAAAGATGATCCTGCGGAATCCGTGCAGGAAAGGCATCGTGCTCTGCTCCGTGCACAGCCCTCCTGGGGCACTCCAGCATGGCACTGCTGGCTTCCCACACACAGCTCTCCTTTCCAAAGGGCTTTTCCACTCCCTTTAAAACAAACGAGCCTTTTCAGCAGTTTGGCACTCAGAAGAAAACACGGCCTTCCTCCCCCCCTTTCCTGATATAAAAGGCAGCCAAGAGCAGCGCAGGGATCTCCTCCCACACACCACAGAGGTGTATCCAAATTATCTCCTGCATGCAGAGCTGCACATTGGAGTTATCTGGGTGCAGGATGGAAACACACCCAGCAGAGCCCAGGCCTGGGGCAAACCCTTTGTGCCACACCTGGGGGGCTCTGAGAGCACATGGGGGGGGGTCTGTAACCAGCAAAGCCCTGCCTCGCTTTTGAGAGGGAGAAGGGGCTGGAGCTGCCCCTGTGGCCTAGGAGTCATCCCAGAGACCACCAACCCCCCCAGTGCACTGGGGTGCAACCTCAGAGACCCCATCTACACTGCGGGCCCCCCCCCCCCAAAAAACGCAATGGGGGGAAAGCACAGCAGTGGAGCCCAGACCCACCCTGGGACGAGAAACAAGATGCCACCTGGAGAACACTATGCAAAAGGTCTTTAAAACACACATTTCCATTTCCTTATCACCCTTAAATTAAGTTAAATAGTAGATTTAAAATAATTCATTAAAAAAAAAAACTTTTTCGTTGTTGTTGTTGTTGTTTTTGTTTTACAATGTTTCACAGTCGGAATATTTGGGCTATTATCACCACACAA
>NW_021940039.1:5428181-5429646 GCF_001715985.3 Manacus vitellinus | reverse complement strand
CTCCCCTGCTGATCGAGCTACCGGGGGAAGAGTTATCCCGGGATTTATTAGTGTTATTATCATAATCATCATCATTATCATAATCATTATTATTATTATTATTATTATTATTCTGATGGAATCTGCAGGCGCGGGGAGCTCCGGAGAGCGGCAATAACTGAAGCCGCCTTGGGTTTCCTATTTACGTATTTATTTTATTCCGGTGGAGCGCTTCCAGATCTCGGCAGGCAGCCGTGGCCCCGGGGCAGAGGGGGCGAGGAGGCTGCGCTGGTTGGGCGTTTTTCTGACATGCTGTCACACTCCCCCCCCTGTTTCCCACCCTTCCCTTCCTCACACAGAGTGGGGTGCCAGGGTGGGGAACCCCAGTGCCCGCAGCCCCCTGGCCCCAAGCCCACCACCAGGGCAGGGCGGGGGGTCCCAAGCCCCTTGCAGAGTGGCTGCTGGCTCTGGTGCCACCAGGACTTGGTGCTGTGCAGTGGCACCTCGCTGGGCAGCTGGTGTGGACCCCCTCTTGCAGCCCAGCAGCCCCTGGGGGTGGGGTTTGGGGGGCTCCATCCCTGTGCTGTCCTGAGGAGGGGTGGAATAACCCCATCTGACCCTGGGCAGGGACCAGAGGGGGGAAAAGCAGAGAGGAAAGAAAGGGGGAGTGAGAATTTCTCCCTCCACATGGAGGATGTTTTATGCCAGCGTGAGGAGGCTTCAAACCAGCCCAGGTCGGGTGGGCTGGGAAGCTGAGACCTTCTATCCAGTCTGAGCATCTCCTTGCTGGCACCAGGTAGAGCAAGGAAGAGTCACCCCACTGCCACCTCTGACCCCAACCATGAGGGATGAGAGGGAACACTGGGCTGCCCCAAAGAGCCCTGCCAGGCTGGATGTGGCCTCTTGAGCCCCACAGAGGCTTTACTCCCACTCTGGTAACCCCATGCTTCAAATGAGGCTTTAGGGGTGCAGTGTGGGACAAAACCTGGCTCTAAACCAGCCCTGGAAGGTGACAAGCTGAGATACTCACGGGCTGAACCCCTTCTTTTGCCATCAGCACAGTGAGTCCAGGCACCCAGGAGTGCTTCCCTGGAGTATCCTGCCATGACCATTCCACAAGCCACAGCCTCCAGGGAGGTGACTCCCCATCCCCACATTTCTTGGGGGATAAAAAAAAAAAACCAGGACGTCTCTGTCGGGTTTGAGTGCCCGGATAAAATAACAGCACTGGGATCTGCCCCCTTCCTCCCCATGGCCTTGGCGGGGCGGACTAGGAAGAATGCAAGTTGGCTATCCATCAGGGAGACAGAGCAACAGCCAGCCGAAGAAAGAGGGGCATTTTAGGAGGAAAGCCAGGGAAATTTGATCATTAAGAAATCCTCCTGGCTGTCTGGGGGAATTTAATTAAATTGCTGGAAAGGGCTGTAAGCACATCTGGATCCAATATGTGCAGCTTTGATTTTTTTCTTTCTTTCTTTCTTTCTTT
>NW_021940039.1:5424426-5427803 GCF_001715985.3 Manacus vitellinus | reverse complement strand
TCTGGCAGGGATGGAGGGAGAAAGAGGAGTTGCTCAGTGGATATGGAAATACCATTCCTGCTGGGAAGAGCAGGGCTGGGCACAGGGGGGACTCCCCCAGCAAGTGCCCCCAGCTATCCCCCCTGCACAGCCCTGGCCCCTGCCTGGCTGATGCCCTGCTCTGGGGGCAGGAGAGGATGCTCTTGTTCCCATCCTGGGCAGGACACAGGGCTGGACACAGCTCTGGTTTAAGCAGATGGGGCCAGCAGTGCCCAGAAAGGGACCAAACCCCCGGCACCCACCCTAAGAGCCAGTTACTGGGTCCTGGCTGGGCACTGCCAAGCCCTACCATCTCCCAGGCTCTCCTCCTTACTACCTCCTTACTCTGATCATCCTCCTTACAGTGGAGCAGAGGTGCATCTCCATAGTTAGAGGAACCTTCCCACCCGTGGGAGACGTGGGCAAGTCTCAGCCCAGTTCCTCTGCACGGTAACATCCACAGGGCAAGATTTTGGGAGTGTTAGGAATGAGCACCTGGCTGCCACAGAAAGCAGCAACAGCCCAGGCAGTGCTCCAAGGATGCTGCACTGTCCCATCTCAGCCACCACGGCAGTTTTGGGGTGAGGAGGAGGGCTGGGGCTGGCACAGCACATCCAGATGTTGGGCACTGTGGGAGCACAAGGTGTTATCACATCAGGAGACAAATATCAGGAAACCCCTAGGAGAACACAGAGTGAGAGTACCAAAAAATATAAATATCATTTTTTGGGGCTGCAAACTGCAAACCTGTCAGACTCTGTCCACATCGTCACCCCGGGGAGCCCAGCACAGCCCTGCCAATTTGGTGCCACTTTAGTCCATCGACAGCTCTGGCTCAGCAAAGCCAGACTCAGGGCACACACCCTGCTCAGCAAAACCCAGGTGCTCAGTGTCAGGTAAAGCAAACCCTACTCAGCTTTGTCTCCAAACCACCCACACTTCACCCTAAGCATGGCCAGGAGTCACCTTGGCATCTCCAAGGTCCAGTTTTAGTCACTTAAACCACAATTTTTTTCCAAAAAACCCCCAGAAGTGAGAAGAGCTTGCACAAGAGGGTTGGGAAACACCAGGAGTGTGGGTTTCAAGCAACCAGGTCTTGCTTCTGATGCCTCGTGTGGATGGTGGCGTTAAAAAAAATGATGCTGGGGAAAAAAAAAAAAAAGGGCAAATCCTACAGCTAAAAAGGAAATTGCATTAATACAGATTGTTTTATTTAAAAAAAGCAAACCCTGACCTCTACTTCAAAAAAGTCATTAGACATTCTCCTTCTGAAAGGCCGACAGGGGATATTACTGAAAGGCCAGTTAATTTCTCAATGACTTACTGTTCTTGCTCTGCTCATGGAAATGTGTAAAGAGTTGGAGGGTAATTTAAGGCACCCTGCAGAAAGGTGTGTAAATCTTTGCATGTCTAAAGAAACTTTACCAGACCGCTAGGATTGGGAAAAAAAAAAAAAAAAAAAGAAAATGCTTGCCCTCTTCTTTTTTTTTTTTTTTTAACTTTTTTTTTTTTCTACTTTCCTTTGGAACTCTGATCCCCTTTGATCATAAAAAAGGTCATATTTCAACCAAAAAAATATCAGCAATCACAGGGCCCAAGGAAGTGCGAACCCAAGGGGGTTTCACCGACGATTATTCCCTCCATTTAATTATTTAATGCCGCGGACTGAGGGAAAGCTGTCTCCCCTGGAAAAGCCAGACAGTTCAAGAGCAAGGTCTGGCCCTGAACAAGGAGGAGGAAGAGGGTTATAAATGGGGCTGGGGCTGCTCCATCCCCCCTCCTGCCCTTGCCCCTTCATGGGCCAAGACCAGCTGCCCCACAACCCGCCCCAAAATAATCACAGCAAGATGTTCCCAGCCTCTGAGGCCAAGGGGAAATGCTGGGGGAAGGATGGGAGTCCTCACTGCCCCAGCCCTCCTACCAGTCCTCACTGGGGTCACTGTCCTCCAAGGGGATGTTTCCATCTCCCAGGTTGATCCTGGAGCAGTTTTTCCTGGACATGGTGTCATCTCCATCCTGGGAAAGGTCTGTCCCTGCTGCCAGAGTGAAAAAAAGCAGGATCAAGCGGGTATCTGGATGAGGAAGGGTGGCACGAGGCTGGGCTGGGTCCTCTAGGGCCCAGTGGTCCCAGGGGTGATGCAGGAATCTCCCCCTCTGAGAGCATGGAGCAGCCAGGAGGGCTGATGGCAATGTGTTCAATCTGTATTCTAAAACACACACTGAGGGCACAACCAGCATTGTCCTGGCACTGTGTGACACAGGTCCCATCCAGCTGGGTGCTGGGCAGAGGTAAAACACCCACCCAGGGGAGCATCCCCCAGGGAAGCAGGAGCAGAAGCAGCATCACAAGATCACAGAATCACAGAATATGCTGAGTTGGAAGGGACCCACAAGGATCATCCAGTCCAACCCTTAGCCCTGCACAGGACCATCCCCAAGGGTCACACCCTGTGCCTGAGAGTATCATCTGAGAGCTCCTTGAGCTCTGTCAGGTTTGGTGCTGTGTGACACCAGCCCGTGATTTACACAGCCAAGGGGACAGAACCAGACACCAGAGCTGACTCCTGAAGTGCCCCTCGGGCCAACAAATTGGACCGATAGAACCAACAAACGGACCCAAAAAAGAAAAAGGAGGGGGGAAGGGAGGTTGGGCTGGCTTGTTTGCACACTGGAGGAGCCCCCTGCAGAGTCGGAGAGAGCCAAAATCTGCCTTCAGCTACACCCCTTCCAGGCTGGAGAGCTCTGGGAAGCTGCTTCCCTGTCAGGAAGATCAGATTTGGCAGCACTGGCTGGCTTAAAAATCTGCACGCCTCCGACTTGAAGGGGAAGAGAGCGCAAGAAAAGCTTTCGACAAATGTTAAAATAACTCAGCCAGGGGTTTGCCTCCCTCGGTCGCGCTGGAGCGGGGATGTTTATGAGCTCAGAGCTGGGAGATTTCGCGTGGAACCCTGCGTGTGCACAGCCCCGTCCATATGTGCCGGCAGCGGCGGGCAGGAGAGCGGCTGGAATCGAGGGGAAGGAATAATAACTGTTAACCTCTTCGATTTCTGCTCATCGCCCCGAGCCCAGCCCTCTCCGGACACCAGCAACCAGCCCCACGCTCTGCCCTCCTCCCTCCCTCCCACCGCCTCCTCCCTGCATATCTCTGTGTGTATATATATAAATATATATAATTTTAAAGAGGAAAAACTCCTTTTTCCCGGTGGCTGGTTTTCATTAGGGAGGTTTCTTTCTAACCCCAAGGGAAGCAGCCTATGAGTTTTTAACTGTGGTGCAGGACGTAATTATCTCATTAAGGCGAGAGAGCCAGGCTTTTCCCAGGAGAGGTGACCTTGCTCCGGGGTTGATGGGGACCGGAG
>NW_021940039.1:5415674-5422609 GCF_001715985.3 Manacus vitellinus | reverse complement strand
TGACGGAGGGGAGGCAGAACGTGGAGTGGGAGTGCAGCCCCACCATCCCCCAGGGCCTGCGCCAGCAGCCCACCGCGAGGGCACCCTGGGGTGGCATCCCCAAAACCTGCCTCCTGGCTGGGCTGCGGTATCCTGAGCTTGTTTTCTGCAGCCCCCAGAGCACAGCCTCGAGGTGCTGATGGCCCTGCCGAGGGCATGCCCCGTGCCTGGCCAGGGTGCACAACTCACCTGGGAAGCTGTGCCCGTGAAGGGGGCTCAGCCCACCCCAGAGGCTGCCCAGACCTGTGGTGAGGGAGGGTTCCCAGTGGGGAACCTCCCCCCGGGTGCTCCCTCTGTCCCCTCCCGGGGCTCCCCCACTGCAGGCAGGTTTGAAGCATCTTTCTCCCACCCACATCTCATTCCCTGCACAACCTCTTTCCTTCATGGAGCAGCCCCACTGAGCCCCCAGCCTGCCTGTGCCCGGGATGCTGAGCGCTGGGTGAGGCTGGGCGCTGTTTCTGGGATGGTATCTGGTATTTTCAGCGTTATTTTCCATCCTCCCTCCCTTTCCCTTGGGTTCTGTTTGTACTTCTCACATTGCCTGTGGGACTGTTGGGGTGGTTTTCACCCGGTGATGGGGCTGTATGGGGGACAGTATTCCTTGTGGGATCAGTGTAGTTTTGGGAAACCCAGCCCAGCCTGCAGCACTTGGTTGGTCTCACAGGGCTGTTTGCAAAACAGCAGAGTAACAACTGCCCTGCTGAGCTCCTAAGGCACCCAAAGAGCTCAGTGGCGACTGGATCTGATGCAAAAACCAGAGAGAGAGGCAAGAGGCCTGCCTGAGTCACTACAAGCCCATATCTCAACCAAAAAGCCCACTGTTCCTGGGGCAGAGGCCCAGGGGGTTTGGCGCCTGCAGATCCCAGCACTGCTGGCCCATGTGAGATATTTCCCATTAGCACCTGTTAGGGTGAGTTTGCAGGGATGAGGAAAACATCAGCATCTGGGATGCTCTGACAGGCTGTCCAGGAGCAGAAGCATTTCTTCCCTTGGTCCTACCTGGAGAGAAGAACACCTAAGAGGAGAATGAGAAGACAGAGACAAAAACTTGCGCACATGCAAACATCGACCTTTGAGACCCATTACCTGCAGCCACTGCCTTAACTGGGATGCAATTTCCTAAATTGAGATGGGTAGACTCAAAATCCCAGATGCAGAATCTGAGGCAACTGTCCTGCCTTTGTGAGCGTCAGCCTTTTGCTACACATCTGCGATGCTTTCGGCATCGGCGCGATGACAGCAGAGGAACTTTTACTGGTAACGTTGTCTTTTATTGGCATCCTGAAGTAAAACACACTCTCAGCATTTTCTCTCGTCTTCTTCTTCACCATCTTGGGGTTTTTTTTTCTGCCAGATGCAAGTTTGGAGCCCCAAAGGTCGGCGGCAGTGGGTTTATTATGAACACAAGTGGACACGTTACCCCAGTGTGTCTCTGCAGGACGTGGCTCTGTGCTCCATCTGGGAACCTGTTAGGGAGCAAGAGCAGCCCTGAACCTGCTGTGAAGCTGCTGGTACCCCTGTGAAGGGCAGGGCTTGCTGCAGGCCAGGGGGTGTGTTGGCAGCACTGGCACAGGGATGCTTTAGGCAGCCCCAGGCTGTGCTCAGCAGGTTGCAACCTTGACAGAACTCCCTCCCCTTCCCCAGGGAAGCAGCAGCAGGGGGTTTCTGTTCCAAAGGCTGGCAGAGATGGAGAAATTCGGGGCAGGGTTTTATTCTTTGCAGAAGAGGATTCAACCCCCTCCTGCTCTCATTCATTACCTCTGTCCCACACACCTTCCCACTGGAGAGGGGGGCTGGGGGCAGCCCCATGTCTGGGGCCCTCAGCACACCTCTCCTCCAGGAGCAGCCCTTCCACAGTCCCTTTGCAGGGCTAGCACATCCCTTCCTGCTGGCACCACGAACCAGAGCCATCCCCACCTCCTTCTCCAGCCAAGGGACTGCTCAGCCCCTGCCTTGGCCCCAGCCCCAAACTGGCCCTGAGGGCACCCAGTGCATCCTCCTGAGAAGAAAAGCATAAATATCTGTGCAACACGTTGCTCTCATGACACTGAGAAAAATCAGAAGTCCCACAAGCCAGGCAAGAGCAAGGAAGAGTCAACAGGGTGGTGAGAGCTTGTCCCCGTCCTCATCTTCATCTTCATCCTCCCCTGGAGCGGTGCAACAGCCTCCCATGGAAAACCTTCGGCACAGCTTCTGAGGTCTTGAAAGCTTGTTCACCTCCTTTCATTAGACTAACAAATAATGTGTAACGCGAAACATCTGTTAACAACAGCCCTTAATGTTCTCAAGATGATAAAGCAGGAGGGTAATTTTAGCCAGCAGGCCTTGACTGATGGCTTTTCAAACAATGAACTTACTTTTGGTGCCGCCTGGGGATGGGAGAGGGAGTCGGGCGCTGGCTCCGGCAGCCGCTTCGGGGCTGAAAACTCAGAAAGAGCCACTTTTGTCACAGCCAAGCTTAGAAGAAGGACTGTGGCCCCTCTGAGGGGATCCTTCAGCATGGGGCAGGCATGTGGGATGGGGCTGCAGCCGCTGGGACCAGGCAGTGGGATGGGGAGATGTGGTGGTTCCTGGGTATCCCGTTTGTGAACAGCTCCTGCAGCCCCTTGCTCATCCCCAGGGTGGCTGCAACTCTGTGACCCACCCTGGGGCTGTGTGGATGCTGAGCTGAGCAGTGATGAAGTGAGAGAAGAGGCTCCACCCGAGGGGGCAGAGGGGATTAAGATGTTGTCACAGCAAATTGGCTTTAATTATGTAAACCAGGGCAGCTGAAAAGGGAGAAGCGAGGCAGGGAGGGACAGGGACCTGATATCAGTGGAAAAGGGACTTGCTCTTGGGATCAAGCAGTGGCTGACTGCCCCAGATAGCCCCAAGCTGCTCCCAGGGCTCAGGCACCTTCCTCAAGGCAGAGCCATCCCAGCTGATGTGTCCATGGTGTCCCAGTCCAGGAGCCATGCTGGTCCTGGCTCACAGGGCACAGTTTGGTTCTGCTTCTCTTCCTAAGTGCCACTTGTCCCCACTGGATGTGGGGCACAGCTCAGGGACACCTTGGCTGCTCTGGCTGCCCTGTAACACCATGGCTGGGATGTGTCCCTGGGGATCTGCTTTCCCTGGGACCTCTGCTTTGCTGCAATTAAACCCAGCATCATTAACTCCTGGCTGATGCCCTGTGCCTGGCTCAGGAAAACAGAGCCCTGGGCCCTGGGCCAGCGACATTGGGCCATGGGGAGCCAGTTGGGGCTCCCCTGCCCTGTAACCCCAGACCTGTTAGACCTCTCTCTCCAGCACCCATCTGCCTTCCACAGCCCCAAAACTGCTGGAAATCCTGCAAACCTCTGTGCTGGGAAGCTTTCCCTTTCCATGGTTTCTGGATGACTGGTCAGGGACAGACAGGGGTGTAGAGACCCCAACTCAGCCTCTGTGGCAGGGGAAGAGGCTTTGAGAAGTATCTGACAGATGTGGCTGCAGCTCTCCAAGGAAAGGTTCTCATGCTTTTGTGCCCAGAAGGAGGGGCACCCCTGCTGCNGCCTTCCACAGCCCCAAAACTGCTGGAAATCCTGCAAACCTCTGTGCTGGGAAGCTTTCCATGGTTTCTGGATGACTGGTCAGGGACAGACAGGGGAGTAGAGACCCCGACTCAGCCTCTGTGGCAGGGGAAGAGGCTTTGAGAAGTATCTGATAGATGTGGCTGCAGCTCTCCAAGGAAGGGTTCTCATGCTTTTGTGCCCAGAAGGAGGGGCACCCCTGCTGCTTGGGGTGGCAACACGACCTGCTCACCCTGGCCTGTGGGATGAGGTTGGGATGCACTGGAATGGGACACATCCTGCTGGTGAGCAGCAAGGCTGGGGTGCAGTGTTTACAGCACCCATCATCCCTCACTGCTCCCCAAAACAGCACCAGCTGAGGGTGCCTGGCTGCCCTCCCAGGCTGGCAGACCTCCTGCAGGGCCTCAATGGGGACAGTCCCTTTGTGGCAGAGCTGGGAATGGTGGCATCCAGAGCAGAGGGGGAGGTGAGCCATCTCAGATTTGTAAGGCCAGTGCAGTTGGGATGGGTGACACTGGGACAGGAGCCATCCTTGCATGGACGTGGCTCTCAGTGACCAGACCATCACCTTCCTGTCCCCAGCACCTGCTTGGGGACATTTCCCTGTCTGGAGGGCTCTGAGGGCTGCAGACCCCAAGACAAGGGATTTTTCTCCATGCAAGGATGGTGCCTGTGGAGCTGCTGGAGCAGGATTGTCCCCAGGGGAGAGGACAGCACTTGCCAAGTGCCCAGTGCTGGCAGGTCCCCAGTATAGCATCAGTCAGTGTGTCTTGATCCAATTAATCCACGTGGGAGCTTCCTGCCCCAGCCCACCTCCCAGCCCTCCACATTTGTCTGTGCTTAGTGCAAGGCTGGTGACAGGAGAGGGATGGATGGGTGGATGGATGGGGAGCCTGACAGGTCCCAGCTCACCCAGAAGGTTTCCAGCCACTCACAGGGAGCCCAGCATATCCCAGTCAGGAAAAAAGGGGGCTATGGGAAAGGACCCACCCTGTACCCCTCCCTAATGGGGGACACCCCCTCACCATGGCTCTCATCCTGTGTCACTGCCATGGGACCCGCTGTCCTGCACATGGTCCCCCTGTCCCATGGATGAGGGGAAACTGGTTCCCCAGGTCTTGTCTATCCAAAAACCTCAGTGGGCTGGGAGTGATGCTTTCCTGTGGCACAGGCTGGACAAGAGGCTGAGTTGGGTCAAAGCCCTGGCAAAACCAGCCAGAGCAGCACCAACCGCTACCAGGTGCAGGCAGGGATGGATGAGGGTCATGGTTGGGAGAGCCCAGGTCTCGTGGAGCTTCTGGCATGGGGTTCACCTTGGTACCACTGCTCTGTGCTTCCCTGTGCCCTCCAGCCTTGAAGGGTGACACACACTCACCATCCTGCTCCTCCCACAGTGACACCCTCTCACCATCCGGCTCCTCCCATGGTGACACGGAGAATTCTCTGTGCCCTGGGGTGCTGTCGGGCTCCTGCTGACTGGTGACACCAGGGCTCCAATTTGGGGGCAGTTTGACCCCAGAGGGGCTGAACACGCCCACCTGGGCTCCAGGCTCCCCCTGCCCCAGCCTGGGGGGGCTCTGGCTCGGAACGGGGGCCCCAGGAAGGCACTCTGCCCACGCTGAGCCCTCCCCAGGGGCACGGGGAAATACATACCGGCACGTTCCTGCAGCGCCTGCAGGGCTCAGCGGGGTCCCCACACATGCTCACATCTGTGCTGGGGGAGCTGCTGCCAGAGGGTGAAGAGAAAAAAAAGGCAAAACCAGGGCCTGGGGAGATGGGTCCCCTCTTGCTGGGGGAGCCCAAGAGGCAGAGCAGCCTTGGCTCGGCCAGGAGGGCAGGAAAATCAATTTTCTCCCTGACTTCTCCTTGCTGGGATTTTTCTCCCCTCAGCACCCCCGGTGAGCTGGGTTTTGGCAGGCATTGCTGTGGCAGATGCTCCTTTCCAAGCTCCTTTCCAGCAGGGAAAGGGCACAGGAACACAGGGAAAGTCACTGCACGACAGGGCCTGGAGGGGACAGTGGGGGGGTCCTGTGTGTGGTGGGGACACGGGGCTTTGCCCCACTCCCTTGGGAGCCCTGGCAGCAGCCACTGATGGGCTTTAATCCCCAGCAACTCAGATGCCCTGTGGCACAGCCATGCCCAGCCCAGGAGGGTGCTGGGGTGTGGGGACACCTTCCCTGTCCCCCCTGGGCTCACTCGACCAGGAACAGCTCAGTGCAAGACTATTTCCCCTCTCCTTTTGGGCTGTTATTTCAGGGAATGGGGCTGATTCACAGGAAAAATATGAAATTTCAACTCTGCACAGCCAAGATGGGCGAATTTCAACGAATCAGCATTTTAAGAGAGCCTGGGTGTGTGTCTGTAGCTGGGAGGCTGATGAAATGATTTGGGGCTTTGAGGCTGCCTAGTTAGAAACCCTCCTCTCTCCCAGGGAGTGGGGCTGATCACCCCTTCTCCCAGGCCACGGGGAATTATCCCCCTAGAGCTCTAAAATCAGGGAGCTGAAGGGATGAGGTTTGAAGCAGGATGGGACCCAGGTGCTTTGGCACTGGCAGAGGCTTGGTGTCCCCAGGATGGCACCTCATCCCCTCCCTGCAATGTGAGCAGCAGCTGGAAGGGATTATCCTTCCAGGATGGGATCCCTGAGCCACGGAGCAGGCTCAGAGCATCCTTTAAAATGCCAGGGCGGTGGGTTATGGCTGGGCTGGGCTGGGACTGGGCAAGGATTTAGATCAGGGTTAATGCAGATCAGGTTTTTCCTGGCAAGTACGGTGGGCAGAGGCAGCCATCCCCTGCCTGGTCACCCTAGCCGGGACAGGGAGGATGGGAAAGACAAACCCTGTCAGGGAGGAAGGACTGATTTTTAGGGCTTCAAGGCTTTTTTTCCAGTGCCTGTTAGCAAGCACTGCTCTGGTACTGCAGAACCAGGTCGTTTTTCACTGAACAACCCTAAATTTCCGAGAATTAAAAGAAAAAAAATCCCACCCTCGCCCTCGAGGCATTCCCAGTGTTTGCATTTGCCCGAGGGACACATGACCGCGGGCGATGTTTTCCAGCCTTCCCACGGCGTGACGAAATGCCCTGTCCATGCTGAGCATCCCTCACCAGGCGCTTCCCTGCCCTGTGCTTCCCCTGGGAAAACCGGCCCCAGCGCTGGGACCTGCTGGGGACATCGGGGAGACAAATGGGGTCCCCTCTGCCACCCCCTCCCCTGCAGCCCCATCCGTGCCGGGCTGCAAGCGGCAGCTCGGAGGGCGGCGGGTGTTAATTGAGCAGGAGATATAATGAGGCTGCGGTGCTGCTCCTTCACGCGGGATTATGGGGAAAACAGCCCTTGGGATCGCGGGCGGG
>NW_021940039.1:5359994-5415267 GCF_001715985.3 Manacus vitellinus | reverse complement strand
GCTGGGGAGGGGGCACAGCCCAGCACTCCCAGCCGGCACGGGAGCTGAGCCGGGGGCTGCGGGGAGGAGCCCAGGGACAGAGCTGGGATTGGGGGGTGCAGCTGGTCGAGCCACCCCAGGCTCTGTGGATTGCACCCCGAGTTGTGCAGGGCATCAGGGGAGTGGCTGTGTTGTGTCTTGAGCTGTACAGGGCATTGCAGAGTGTGTTTGGGGAGGTGGTGCGTTGCACCCTGAGCTACACAGGGCATGGCAGTGTGTGTATGAGGGGGGCTGCTCTGCACCCCAAGATGTACAGGGGGTCAGCATTGTACCACAGGTCATGCAGGGCATTGCTGGGGTAGGGTGAGGATTGCATTGCACCCCAGGGACATATGATATGTGTGTGTGTGAGTTACATTGCACCCCAGGTCCTACAGGGACATACGATATGTGTGTGGAGGGGAGTTATATTGCACCCCAGGTTGGAAAGGGCAATGCAATGTGTGTATAGGGGGGCTGGCATTGCACTCCAAGCTGTGCAGGGCATTGCAGGTGGAGGGAGTGTTACACTGAGCCATTCAGGGGAGTTATGCTGTACCCCAGGTCATGCAGGGTGGGGGGGATTGTGTTGCACCCCAAGCTGCACAGGACACTGCCAGGGCTGGGGTGGGGGTGTCAGGGTGTTGCAGGGGCTGGGTGGGTCACATAGCTGCAGGGCTGAGCTGGGGGTAGCTGTGGCAGTGATGCTGCAGGGAGCACACAGGGGACCCCACAGGGGACCCCACACACAGCCCTGGGGAGCAAAGAGCCTGGTCCAGCAGCAGCACAGCTGAGGAGGGCACGGGATGGGTCACAGGCAGGGGCATCTCCTGTCTCCAAACCCACTGGCAGGCAGAAAAGACAAGGATGCCAACCTGCTGGGGACAGCTGTGGCTGGCAGCTCAGGGTGCTGGTCACCCCCTGAGCTGGGATCCCATGTCCCCAGCAAAGGTGTGAAGCAGAATCCGTCCATGGGGTGCTGTGGAGGGGACATGAGTGATGTGGGGACAAACACTATGTGGTGCTGCTCAGGGCTGGGCTGGGCTGGGCTCGGGCTGGGGCAGCTGCCACGCTCCCTCCTCACCAATTTCACTTTCTCAGCTGGGCCGGCCACATGGCTGTAATTTGGGGGTTGTAAATACCTCGGGGGAATTTTTAAATTAAAAAAATAACTGTTTTCATTTAAATTAAAAGACAGTGAAGCATTTCTATTAGTATTAGGGGTTTATAAAACTTAAAACAAATGTCGAAACTAAACTACCAGGCACCGTCCACTTCGCGAAGCCCTTCGTGTGTTCGACATGACCTGATTACCCATCAGGGGTTAAGTTTGGATGGAGTTTGTATGAGAGTGCTGGGATGCCCAGTGTGGCAAGATGGTGCTTGGTCTCCCTGGGGACCCAGAGGGGATGAAGGCTTGGGATGATGAGGGTGAGGGACTCAGCTCTGCTGGGCTTTGGTCAGGAGGACCCTGATGCAGATGTCTTCATCCTGACATCTCCAAGGTGTCCCCTGGTGTCCTCCCCGTTGCTGGCACCTGCCCCCAGCAACCTGCCTGCCATCCTGTCCCCTCTGTCCCTACTGTTCCTGCCGTCCCTGCCATCCCCACCATCCCCACCATGCACGGTTCTGCTCTAACCTGGAAACAGTTAACCGGGCTGGGTTAAAAAAAAAAAAAAAAAAAGATACGAGCCACTTATTAAAGCCACTTATTAAAATGAATGTTTTACAATAAATTTGGCGAGAGGCCACCGACCTCAAATGAAAACCAGACTGGAGGACAGCGATGCTGCTCGCTGGCAAAGGTTTCCAGGACGTCTGTGCGTGCAGGCGCCCACGAGGGTCCTCCTTGGAGTGGTGGTGGGATGGGGTCCTGGCCGGGGGCTCCCGCCCACCCCACACACCCTGGCCAGACATGCTGGTGTCCACGGCCACAGGGCTCTGGTGGTGGCTGTGCAATGGGCTCTCAGCAGGTGCTGGTGCTCACTGGTCAAATGGGTGCTCAGTGGCATGTTGGGTGTGAAAAACACCCTTTTGGCCTCAGAAAAGAGGGGGGAGTTGGGTCAGTGGCAGTGGGCAGCAGGAGGGGGCACTGGGGATTTTCATCATTCCCCCTGTCCCTCCCTATCTCCTTCCCCTCCTTGGCAATGACCCCGATGCAATGGGGTCTGTGCTTTAACTCGGTGGGCTGGTGTTGAGTTTCCGTGCCAGATGCCATTGGGTCTGGCTTGCTTGGGCTTTTGCCTATTAAATTTCAAAAAATCACCTTTTTTGGGGGGCTGAGGAGGAGAGGAAGGCTGGGATCACCATGCCAGGGGTCCCTGGCTGGGAGCCAGCCCTCTACACAACGTTCCTGCTATGCAGCCCTGGCTGATTAGTTTTATTTTTCAACCACTGAGCAGAAGTCCCAGCGAGCTCTCGACACCACGATGGCCCGAGGCACCCGCCATCCCATCCCCTCCCCACCCCGGGGGAAACCCACTTTGCAGTTAAAATCAAGGTTTTGGTGGAGCTTTGCAAGCGCAGGCGGGTGCTGCTCCCGCCGGAGTCCCATTAGTGTTAATTAATTACATGTGCCTGTGCCCTGCTGGCAAACCATGTAACCTGTTGTGTCAGGCGGCCACATGTAAGAGACGCTGGCACCTCCACAGCTGCCTCATGGATGCACCAAAGGGTGCCTGAAAGGTCTGCAGGATGGGGAAGGAAACAGCATCTGCCGTGCTCGGCCCTGATGTAGCACAGTGGGGTCTGTCCTGGCATCGTCCATCCTGGCATCATCCATCCCAGCATCTCGATGGCTGTGGAGAGCCACCCAGGCTATTCCCTCTGCCCAGACCCCTTGTTGCAGTGTCTGTGGCTGACCCAAACCCCAGTGTTTTGGCTGTGGGGTCCAGGCTGGCCATTTCCCTGCACTGCAGAGGCCCGTTCACACATCTGTGAGCCATCACGGTGCTGCCACTCACCATGCTTGGCTATTTTAACACAGGGCATGGCCAGAGCTGAGAAAGCATGGACACTGCATCCCCAGGGGGTACCCAGGGGCTGTGTCCCCGGGAGCATCCCTGGGTGCTGCAGCAGTGCGAGGTGCAGGACAGCCCAAGCACTGGTCTCATCCCGCTCTGAGAAGGTCTCCTGGCCGTAGGATGAAAGCAAGCCCCATGGAGAATGTCTCCTCGCTGGGGAGGCTCCTGGCTGGCGCTGGCTGGGGCAGAGCCAGCGCCTTTTGTTGGTCCCTGGGCCTCCTCTGCGGGGGCTGGCAGATTCGCAGGAGAACAAAATTAAAATTCCTGCTCCCCCGTCGGTCGGTGCTTGGCTCAGACCGGCACGACAAACCCACCGCCGTGTCTCTTCCCGAGGCTCTTGGCTGTGCTGTGAGGGCTTCAGCTCCTACCACCCCCAGCCCTGCGGCCACAGGCGTCCACCTCGGGAGCCCTTAGGTCTGACACGGCCTCTTGGAGCATCCCTGGGAAAGCTGGGAGCTGTGGCACAACACACACCCCATCCCCGTATCCGTCCTGTTTCCTCTCTCCCTCTTTGGCATTTGCAGGGGACATCCCAGACTGACACCCTCACAGATGAGTCTTTGGAGGCTCTGTGTGACCCCAGCCCCATACAGGCAAACGGGGTGAGCCCCAGAGGGGAGTGAACCCCCTTGAGCTGTGCACGTTCCCCTGCCATGAGCAGGGAAGATTCTAGACCCTGCCAGGCCCTGGCAGCTCAAAGCCACCAGTGTGCCCAGCAGTGACACAGTGCCACCGTCCCCAGCAAACCCACGCACGTGATGGACTTTCCCAGGAGGCTTTTGTCCTTACCCTGCCATTTCTTGAGAGGCAAACCAGGGTACTCATTGGGGAGGAGCACCTCAGCTATTCCCCCAGCTCAGCTCCTCCGTGGCTCCATCCCCATGGAGCACTGACACAATGGAGGCAATGGCAGTGCTGGAGCCGGGACAGCCCATTGTGTGGGGCTGCAGCCGCAGCCTCCTCCGAGCACACGGGATGCTCCTGGCAGCTCCCGAAATCCCCGCGCCAGGCTGGGGTCACCCTCCGCACAGGCACGGCCCTGGGAGGGAACATTTCGCTCTCAGACCACCGAGCCCAAGGGATGTGCTCGGCATTCCCGGTCCCAGGCTGGATGCCCTGGGCCGGTGCCACCCGTCGGTGGGCGCAGCCAGGCAGTCTGAGCCCTGCGGCCCCTCACAATGGCCCCGGCTCCGGCTCCCGGGGTGCGCGGGAGTCAGGCGGCTGGGAAAGCACAGCGAGGGGCTGCGCCCGCCCCGCGCCGGGCGCCAGCGCTGTCGCGGGCTCTGAAGGCTGTTCCTGGAGCGGTTGTGTCAGGGGCTGCTCGTGGTGCCAGGCTCTGTGGTCTGGATCCCGGCGCGGGGTCGGGATCGGGGCCAGGGTGCTGGGGAACATCCTGGAGCTGTGAGCCCGGGGGCAAGGTCTGTCGTGTCACCTTCTCCAAAGGTCTGTCCGTGGGTGGTTCCCACCCCAGGAAAAAGGCAGGTGATGGTGCTTTCTCCTCCAGACCCCTGGGACAGTGGGAGGGAATTTCTTGTGCTGCTCAGCCTTCTCCCACCAGAGCTTTGTGGCCAAAGATGTTCCCCAGCCCCTTCCTGAGCCTTGACAGCATCCCACCAACCCTGCCTCCTCCTTCGGGGAATGTGGCTGCAATTAATTCATTAAATGCTTCCGCTGACGCAGGAGCTGGCCGTGCCAGAACACCGTTCCTGGGGCCTGTGCTTGGCTGGGCGAGCACTGTGCTGGGCTGTGCAGGAGCCTCTAGTCAGGGCAGGAGCCTCTGGCATGGTGGGAAGAGCTGGGAAGTGTTCCTGGACTGCTGGGCATGTCAAAGCCTCAGGGCTTTACTGCAGCCGTGTGGATTTCACCAGCTTTCAGCTTTCAGGGCATCCTGTTTAAATCACAACACGTGGCTCAGCTGGCTGGTTCCTCACCTGGTTCCCTTCTTCATCTCCTTCATCCCCTCTCTTCCTCCCTCTTCACTGTGACCTCCTGATCTTGGCCCTCTCGTGTGCTTGGGTTTTGCAGCAGATACATCACAGCTGCCCTTCCCGGAGAGGCGGCTTTGTATCTGCTCACGGCTCTCACCAGTGAATTTGGTGGCTAATAACAGGCTGGGACCATCCCTAAGAGAAGCAGGGTCCCACAACACAGGGATCTTCCTTTTCAGGTTCCTTCTGTCCCCAGTACCCATCTAAGCATTCCATTCCCAATGCATTTGCTGCGCTAAAGAAGGGGATGAGCCAAAAAGAGGTTTCAGTGCCACCACCGGCTTGCAAGCACAGATTGGGCACATCCCCACTGGGATGCAGGGATGCTGCTGGCTCAGCCAGCTCTCCAGGACCTTCCCAGCTTGCTCAGGCTTTTGGCTGGACATTCTGTGATGGGTGCTCAGACACTGCACACCATCCCCGGATCTGGGGGTGCGAGGGGAAAAGCCTTCTGGGCTCAGGAGAGCATTCCTTCCGGGAGTGCTCCATGCAGGCTATGCATGGAACATTCCCAGGGTTGCAGTACTGCCAGGCAGGATTCTCCCAGAAACTGGGTGTCTCTGTGGCTGGGGGTAGTGAACCAAGGCTCTGGGTGGTTTCTGGCTGGTGCAGAGGCAGCTCTATAACCATAAAACAGTCTGCTGCTGCCTGTCAGTGAGCACAGGCTAAGGCCCTCCCGGGACAGCCTTGGCCTCTTTCTTGGTCCAGGCTTTTGCTGCTCCTTTTTAACAGAGACACTTTTCCCCCAGCAATACTGGCAGCCTGTAAAAACGTGTCAGCGTTTCAGTTTTTTCACAATTAATGAGGTGAAACATCCTCGGAAACATTTCGCTGTAATGTTTCTCCAGTAGCTGAGACTTGCCCCTCTCTTAAATTTTTCATGTGCGCCACTTGAGCCGAGAAAGTTTCCTTCGGACTCAGCACATTTGGACCCCCCTGGCTTCAACCTCCCCCCAGAGCCTCCAGCATTCCCAGGGTCTTCATGAGGCTGGGGTTGGGCTGGAGGGGGAGCAGGGAGTGGCGGTGGGTTGGGATGAGGAGGTCAGAGCTTGCTCCCAGCAGTGAGGGGTTTGAACCTCAGAGGGCCAAGAAAAGCCGGGACCAACACCTCTTGGGCAGGGGTTGGTGGCCCCAAGGGGCTTCTCCCCTGAGTAGGGGTGTGAAACCACCCAGAAAACAAGATTTATGCCGATAGGGTTTTGCCCCCAAGCTGTGACGCTGCGTTGGTCCTGTGCACCCAGGCTGGGCTCACTGGTGGGTGCAGGAAAGTGCACAGAACCACAGTTCTGCGACCTAGCACACATGAGGGGGCAGCTTTCCAGCTGCTTCTCAGCCCTCTAGGGTTCCCAAGATGATCTGGGGAGATTTAAGACCTGTAAGTGGCATAGGCAGCTCCCACCATCAGTTTTGCAACAAGCTCTGTGCTGCCTGTGCCTGTGAACAGGGACAATTGTCTGTCTTCCCTCTGGCCTGTGGAGCATCCCTCCTGCCATCCCTCCTCCCTGCAAACCCCTCTCAGGCTCCCAGACTGTCCCCAACCACGTCCCAAGACAGGGCAGTAGCTGGAAGTAGCTGCTGGAAAGGGGGTGCAGCTGCACTCAGCTGCCCATGCACCCCCAAATCACACCTTCGGGTGCCTCAGCTGACAGTTATGGGACAAAAAGGAGCTGGAGCAGGCAGGCACTGTGGAGGGGCAGTTCCCAAACCCCAGAGCTTCTCTCCAGCTCGCTGCGATCCGAGGGGAAACGCTTCCTCCCCATCGCATGATTTAGAGGAACAAGTTAAACAATTGCACATGAAACTCTGGCGCACGTCATCGCCGGAGCTCTCCTCGCTTCCCCCGAGTGTCTGAAGGGATGAAGGGAGTGCACATGTTTACCGAGAGAGACCATGGGAGAAACGAAAGACATTGTTTTTCCAAAGGATTTCTTGGCTGTAAAAGACCTCCACCACCCTGTGGCTTCCCTGATGAAGGCCCAGCGTTAATTTGTTAAATCCACATCAAGTGCCCGGAGAACCCGTTGTTTATTTTTGCTAATTCAGCCGGCCGAGATCAAATTGGGGTTTTATTTGTTAAGGATAAACCTTAATTAATAAAAGCTATTTATTTAGTTAGAGCTGGCCGCAGCCTGAGGGTCAGATATGCCACGATCATTATTTCAAGTAAAACAAACCCAAAACGTCTCTCAACAGTTTGAAAAACGTAGAAACTTAGAGGGCTGAATTTATTTGTCTTAGGAAGAATTTACAGCTAATTCCCTCCAGGCTATTTCAACCCTTAAATTATATCCGAGAAGAAAAGAGGGGAAAAAAAAATACCATTCCAGGCGGAGAAGGGAAGTAAATGGTACGGCAGATTTGATCATTTTGGCTGGGGGGGGTGTGTGAAAAACTTAAAGCTTAAAAAGGTCTTTGGCAAACTGCTCGCAAATAAATGGAACGTGTGAAATAATTTAATGGCAGAAAACTGTTCGGGGCTGCGGGGTCTGTGGCACAATGGAAAATGAAACACATTGGGGGAGATGTAGCCTGGGCTTTTTTGCATGAGAGGGTTGAACTCACTCCCTTCTGACCTGGTCCCTGAAAAAGGGGGGGGGTTTTGCACCTCAAAGCCAAGTGTCAGAGCTGGATGCAGCAAAATCTTTCCCAGGCTGTGGTGGTGCACACGGAGGGGGTTTGCAGCATCATGTGGGGGAGAGACAGGCTGGCAGTCGGGCGAGGTGACATCGTGCTCTGGGATGAGCATTTTGCAGAGAAATCCCAGAAACTGGGTGTCCAGAGGGGAGTCACCCCACAGAGAGACTGATGGTGATGGAGCCCATCCCTGAAAGCCATCCAGGGGAGCATCCCTGCCCAGGGACGCCGTGTCCCTGTGGCTCAGGCGTGTGAGCAGCTGGGAATGTCAGCACTGGTTGGGGCTGGCTCCCAGCTGCACCGAGGCCGTTTATCGTGTGCTAATGGAGGTCGTAAGTCAGAGCCGGAGCCTCGGTGGAAATTAGTGAAAATTACCTCTTTACAGCACTCGGCGGCTGCTGCGCGGGAGGTTGGGGGCCCTGCCAGCGTGGGGGCCCTCCTTGGCAAGCCCAGCGAGTCCTTCCTATGGAAAACTAATGGGAACACAGAGGGAAAAGGCAAGAGCTGGAAAAGTGGGCTCGGTTGGTGCTCAGCTGAGCCAGCTGGCTCTGCCCCGCGGGGCTGTTGCCTTTGCAAATGGGGCAGGACCCGTCACTCCCCAGTTCCCGGCGTGGGGTGTGATCCAGGCTTGTCAGTGTCGGTGCTCCCGCCTGGAGAAGGGGCTTGGGGTGACTCCCAGGGCCCCATGGCACCCATAGGGCAGAGCTCTGCCCCCGGGCTGGCTGCAGTTCTTGGGCAGGCAGCATTGCCTGGTGCTGGGCAGCCCAGAGAGGAGGCTAGGGGTTACCTAGGGCACATCCAGCACCCCAAAACTCATCCACATCATGGGGGAAAAGTCTCGTGTCTTTCCTAACACACTGGGGCAATTTAAGTCCGGGCCCATCCTGCTCTGTGCAGAGCCCCTGCACCTCCCTCTCCCCATCCTCCCCCGCACGTCATCTTTCGTTATTCAGTAATGTTATCCCCCGGTTTTCCCCCTTCTCCTGCGTTTTTTTTTCCCCTTCAGTGGAAACTGTAATCAGTGGAAGATAAATACAGTGAAGGTGGCTGGGGAGAAGGCTCAGGAGCCCCTCTGACCTCGGACAACCAAGCCCTGCCCCAAACGAATCCCCAAATTGTAACTGACAAAGGCAAGGGTTTGGCTTTCTCCAGAGCCTCCCCAGGCACTCCTTTGGGGCAAAATGTAGATGGTGGTGAGCTGGGTTTAACTTCGTGCAGTTACAAACCCTTATTCCGGGAAGCCCATCGGGGTGAGGAAATGGTTTCCAATTCCTCCATCAAGGTGTCAGTCTGGTTAAATCCAGGTCCTGCTGATGGCAGTGAGATGGCAGAGGGTCTTTGGGGCACCCTCTCCATCCTCTTCTCCGTTCCTTCTCTGGTGCCACAGAGAACTTAGCAATGCTCATTTTTGGGAAGCTGTTTTGAGACTGTTAAAGCATTTCTGACAGAAACAATCCAGCCCAACTCTGTACATTGTAAACCTGTCAGACACACACCACCAGCAATTAGGGTGGCATTTATCTGGTCCCACAACCCTGCAGGGCCTGAGCTAATGGGGACAAGATGTGTTGGTCTGTTCCAAGGCTCATCCCTGAGCAGAGCAGAGGATCCAGGCAGGCCCCCCAACTGTGGAGCTGCCTCCCTGCCATACAGAGATGGCCTGGAAAAAGTGTGGAAGGTTATTCCATTAAAACCAGCAATAGAGGCTGAACAAAATGCCCCAACTGAGGCATGGCCCAGGGTCTGAAGCTCTCAAAAAGCCTGGGAACCACTGGCACTCGGACACATCCTGACCCAACTCTGGTCTTAAACCTCGATCCCAGCATGCCTGCCAGCCCCATATGGGAATTGCTCAGCAATGCTCATCTCCCGTGGCCATTTAGCTCTTCCCTCCATGGGTTTGGGGAGAGAGAAACCAGCCAGAAATGTGGCCAGATCCTACAGAACTGGATTGAGAATTAATTTAAGAAACATTTCCGCCTCCTCCTTGCCTTCAGCCAAATTAGAGTGGGTGAGAGAAGCAATCACTTAGGGAAAAGTCCTACAGCCAGGTTTAAATTGGGGATGAAACCAAAAGGGGTTTATAAATTTTATTTATACATTTCCTAAGATTCTGTTGAAATCATTGCTGGTTCAGTGAGGGCAGTGGGTGCCCTTGGTGATGGCAAGTTTTGAACCAAACCCTGGTCTGTCATTTCCCCAGAAGCCCTACGGGGTCATCATAAACCCAATGAGGAAACATCTCTCACCCTGGTACATCCCATAGCTCTTTCCCAGCCTGATGGTTCCCGTTTCAGTCCCAGGCTCCCAGAAAACCCAGGGACAACCATGGCTGGACTTCATGTATTTTAATCCAGCGGCTCGTTAGCTTGCTGAAGGAAAACAGGACCAAAAAAGGAGTTTAACTAAAAGGGGCAACTGGAAAGCAGAGACTGGCAGAACATTTGAAGCTGCAGGAACAAGGGCTGGAGGGAATCCTGAGAATTTTATTTGTGAGCCTTTAAACACGATCGGCAGCAAAGGGCAGCCTGTGGTTTCCTGGCTGGGGAAAGGGCCTCTAACCCACACATATTTCAGGCACAGCACTGTCCATCCTGTCTTTACCCAACCGAGAAGGCCGTGTCCCAAATACAAGAGCTCAGGCTGTTTCCAGCCCAGGGGATGGTCAACCAAGGTCCAAATGCACCGACAACACAATAAAAGACCCAGAGAAATGCTGGCAGCTGCAGCGAGGCCCTGGGAGGGGGACAGAGCTCCTTTTCCTCTCCTTCACACCCAGGGGTGCTCTCCTCTTCCCAAAGCCCCAGCAGTTTGGCCCCATCATGGTCAAAACGTGGCATTCCTGCATGTGCCTGGGTGATGGGGGACAGGGGTGGTGGTGGTGGCCAGGTCCCACCTCCACACCCCTGCCAGCAGGTCTTGGGGTTTCTCTGGTCTTCATGGCTCGTCCTCAGGATGGGACAGCTCTTGAGAGTGGTGTACTCAGGCACAAAGGGCCTTAGGGACTTGATGCAAAACTTAGCAGTGGACATTTCGCGGCTTGAATTATTAAGAATTAAGGTCCCAAGATGGTTTTTGTGGTCTTAAAGATCTTGGAACCCATAGTTTCCTCCTGCTCAACAGCTTGATGGTGTCTTGGAGCAGGAGAGTTAATATCCCTTGCAGTTGATTTTGTTTGTTGCTCGAGTATCATCTGAAACCCCTGCACTTATTTAATAAGTGCCACAATAACTTATTAGCAAGCATTTAATTCTTGAGCATATTGAGGGAGTGGTGAGTTCTGCCACCGTGGCCCCTGCAATGATATAGAGCAGAAACCCCCAATATAACCCTGCTATGAATCAGAATGTCATAAAATTATTAACATTTCAAATAAATCCAAAATGCTTTCCCACCAGTAGGTACAGATTGGATCCAGATGCTTTATTAACAGAAAGAATCATTAACCAGTACCTCCATAAGGCAGAACGACAGCGAGTCGTGCTCCCCACGAAGCCTTTGCAGGCAGCTGACTGGGTGTCTCGGAAAAAGACTTCATAAACTTGCCTAAACCTTATGATATTAGTGACAAAGAGGAGATTAATCTCAGCCTGGCTGACAGCCCAAGATCAATACTGAGAAACCAAACTACACCCTCAGCTTCATGTTTCCATGAGCCAGCAAAGCCAGAAATAAACACTGTGGAGGCTGAGCTCTGCGAGACGCGGTGCCGTTCGCTCCGAGCTCTGAAAGACCGGGGTTGGATGAGCAGATGCTTGGCTGCAGTCCTGTGTCACCCTGGGGACATGCCACGGCTGGGGCTTCAGGGGGTGCTGGAGGTGGGAGCCGAGACCCTCATCTTGGCTGTGTTTTGGTGCTGAATTTCCATGGCTGTTCAGGAAAGCTTGACCTAATGCCTTAGGATGAGCCGAGCCCGGGACACCCTGTGGGCACGTCCCCAGTTTGGATCAAGTGCTGCCCAAAAATCCACAGAGACCAGTATTCAAAATCAGATCCAGGTGGTTTTAGCCAGATGTGAAACCACTGCAGGTCTTTGCAAATATTGGGGTTAACCCTCAGCTCCTGCAGGTCCCGGAATAGGTTTAGATTCTCATGGTGACCACAGGGTTGCACATATGCTGCTCCCTCCAGAGTCCCAGGTGCCCGCAGGGAGTGCAGACCTCCAGGAGGGGCTGAGCCTGGCTGGGCTGTGGGGTCTGTGGGGTCTCACACAGGTCTGGCTCTCACATGGCCTCTTCTGTGCTTTCCTCACAGGTGAGAGCCTGAGCCCGAGCCGTGGGGCGGCCAAGAGGAAGAAGAAGCAGAGGAGGAACCGCACCACCTTCAACAGCAGCCAGCTGCAGGCTCTGGAGAGGGTCTTTGAGAGGACGCACTACCCCGACGCCTTCGTGCGGGAGGAGCTGGCGAGGAGGGTCAACCTCAGCGAGGCGAGAGTCCAGGTGAGCACAGGTTTGTGTGGGAGAAAACAACACCCTCTGCCTTGCCCCCAGGCAGGAGCAGGGACTGTCCCCTCTCTGGTTTCATCCTGCACACGACCACGATCGGTAGGACAGAGGCTTGGGACATCCCTGCTGACCCCCTTCCCTCCCCACACAGGTCTGGTTTCAGAACCGGAGGGCCAAGTTTCGCCGTAACGAGAGGGCCATGCTGGCCAACAGATCAGCATCACTGCTCAAATCCTACAGCCAAGAGGCAGCCATTGAGCAGCCCATGGCGCCACGACCCACCGCACTGACCCCGGAGTATCTCTCCTGGACCAGCACCTCCCCGTACAGGTAGGTGGAGGCTTTGGAGGAGCTGGGGAGAGGTGGCCATAGGGCTGCCTAGGGACCAGTCCACTGTAGGAACGCAGCCTTGTGCTGCTGCTGGGGATTTAGGGAGTTTTACAGGGCCAAAACGAGCTTGTCTGACTTCGCTTTGGGAACCCCTTTCATCTCTGAGCACCCACTCACTGCCTGTTGCTGAGCAGGCTTCTCTGTCTCTATGCATTTTGGGGCCCTGGTACTTGCAAAGGATTCGCTTGGCCTCATGCTGACCCTTCCCACATCTCGGCACAGGAGGTGACATGGGTCCCTTCTGGTTCCCAGCTGTTCACGACCAGCCATCTCGTCCAAAAGCTCAAGGCAGGGCTGCCTGGTGCATACTTTGAGGGGTTCCCACATCCAGCCGGCCATAAAAATGCTGAAGCCTTGGCTGCTCTTGTGGGAGATCTCTGAGAGGGAAGGGGCAGTCTGGCCTGGGAAGCCGGCAGGACCACGAGGGGCATGGGGACTTCTCCACGGGCAATGCCTCATTCCTCCCTGCTCCCTCCCCGCAGCACTGTGCCCTCCTACAGCTCCAGCGGGACCGCGACGCCCACCCAAGGGGTGAACATGGCCAACAGCATCGCCAGCCTGCGCCTCAAAGCCAAAGAGTTCAGCCTCCATCAGAACCAGGTGCCGACCGTGAACTGACCAGGGCAAAGCCCGCCCAGCGGCCTCATCCAGGATACAACGTGGAGCTCCTGTGCCGGTCCAGGACGAATCCGCCACCTGCCCAACACATGTCACTCATCCAGTGTGTCTCAGCACCTCTTCTCTCCTCTTCCCTTCCCTTTTGAAGGTAGAGTCAGTCCCCAGGCCGAAGTGGCACATAATTATAGCCACATATGGAGCAAACTTGGTTAGAAATTTGCTTTTCCGCACACCCTTATAATAACGGCTATATATACACACACATACCCCCCACGCGCTCTTCGAGGACAAACAGACTTGCCAAGGGAACAAGAATTTGCTTCCAAACATGGAAGGATCTTGGACTATTGGATTTGACCAATTTGGGTATCTCGTCCAGAGAGCCAAAGAGTTCTTGGGTCTTCTCCTCCCGCGGGGACATGCAGCGGTGGGAGGACCACGAGCTCCCTTTCCGCCAGGCTGTGACTTGTGGTGCTCAACCACAAGTGCCGAAGCTGACCTGTGTGTTCACCTCTTTGTGCAGCCCCAGCCACAGTGTTTGGGACTTTGGGAAGCTGACGGCTCACCCATGCCACGGCCAGTCCCAGCCAGCCCTCTGCACTGTGCTGCCTGCATTTAGGAGTAGCCTATTCAATGGCGTCAGGTTTTTTTCCTTCCCAGAGGAGCAAGGAGGGCTGGAGCATCTCACCAGCCTCTCTTGGAGCCTGTGAGCTCTCCTGTGAGCCGGGGGTGCATCGCCAGTCCCCAGGCAGGCACTGCTGCCCTGCCTTGGTGGGCTTGCCAGCGATTCTGCAGAGCCCCAGGTCATTGAACCGTCCCAGGGAAAGAGAAAATTGGAAAAAGCTGTTGGGTTTCAGCTGAGTAGGCGGCTCCCAGCGCTTCGTGCCAACGAAGGCTTCGCCTTCCGGAGGCACAGCCTCCCTGTCGGCAGCTCCACAGATGTGAGCAGGGGTCTGGGGCCGGCGACGCCACGGGGGGAGGTTTCTTTGGTTTTGCAGAGAGGAAATGGTTTCCCCCTCGTCCCACCCTGCCGTGCAGCCTAATGAGGTTGCAAGGTGGGATGTGTGGGGGGACGGACACGGTGGGGGCAGCCTCGCCCCAGCCCATGGGACTGAGCCGTGGAGAGACGCAGCCTCCGCCTTCCCCTGCCAGTCCTGTGGCAATGGGGAACGAGTCAGAGGGAGGGAGGTGTTACCCTCTGGAAACCAGGCCACCCTTTCCTCACCCGCCACAAAATGCTACCAGCCAGGCGTGGGGACACCACCAGCTCAGAGGGGTGGCCCGGACAGAGAAGGCACCAGCCCTACTTGCCTGGAAAGCTTGGCTTGGGGACTGTAGCAGCAGGTCTGAGGATGAACAGAGCAACTGCTGAGGTGCTTCCTCCAGATAAACATCCTCTGGTCTGTGACACCAAGGCTGAAAGTGTCACAACTACAAAGTGACCATCTGAGTGCCCACAGCTCCCAGGAACATCCTCTCCCGTTCCCACTGGGGCTCTCACTGCAGCTATATGTGGGACCCTCAGCTGCACCCCAGACAGCACCAACCCAAGGGTACTCACCCAGCACCCAGCTGGAGATCTGATGGGAGAACAAGGAGAGGAGCACATCTCCTCTGGCTGGGGGTGAACTAGCCCCTCCATCCTGCCTCCAGCCCCAGCTTTCTCTGCTCCACCCAATCTATTTGGGAATGACCACCTTCTCCTCCTCCAGCACGGCAGGCAGGGACAGGGCACAGCCTGACTGACACTGTCCACCCCATCCAGGGAGGAGTGTCACCCTAAATACCCATGCTCTGCCCCCATCCCTATTTCCAGGGCTGGTATTTCCCCCATTTGCCATGCCAGCAACTCCCCATGCCACACAGAGACTTGCCAAGCCAGGGGGAAGAGGGATCCACTGAGGATCAAATCACCCACCCTGAGAAACACCCCCTGGGGCAGAAGGAGGAGGCCCGGGGGGGGGGTCCTATTCCCATGGAAAAGCACAGGGCTCTTTTTTCGGTTATACAAGATGAAACCACAGGGATATAAATGTCGCTGCCTCTTTGAGAACATTAATGAAAATAAACCCATTTAATAGTTTGCAGATGCCGTTTCTGTAAACCTAAAAAAAGCAGGGAATAAATATTTCTTCACTAAATATCTATATGTATATATATATTTGAAAACATTTGCTCCTAATCTTAGGGCCCCTCCTTTGCCGTGCTCTTGGCAGCTTATCACAGCTTGTCAGTCAGTGCTGAACTCACCGAGACGAGATACAAATTGCACCCACGGAGGGGTAGCAGGACCGAGGGATTATTGTAATCTAAGCTCTCCCTCCCCCTTTCTATTTGTACATTTCAATTACTTGTAACAAGATCCATGGTGGATTTTTTTTTTTGGTTTTGTTTTGTTTTGTTTTGTTTTTTTCTGCATGTCTGCGTTTCGGAAATTTTTGTAAGGTCTTTTGTAAAAACAACTCTTGTGAAATAATGGAGGAATAAATATTTTACTGAGTAGAGGCGTGTCAGTGCATGTGATGGGGACCTGGCTCTTCCCTCATCAGCCACTGTGGTTTCCCACCTGCCCTGGACAAGCAGCCCAGGCAGGGGACCCACTGTTTTGGGCAGGGGACAAAAGCCATGATCTGGCCACCTTCACCTTGAGTGATGGTGGCATCTCACAGCTTCTCCCCAAGACCTGGATTTCATCCCAGACTTCCAGACAAATGGTCCACATGCCCTGGGAGAGAGGCAGGAGCAAGGGGGGAACATGTCAAGGCCCTGTGGATCTGAGAAGGGGTGGAGGGACCACGTTTCTGCAGCAGAAATGCTGGGCTTCCCTCTGGCTTGGGAACCCTCCAGCCGATGCCTGGAGATAGTGGAAATTGAGAGAGCACAGAAAACAGCCTAACAAAGGTTCCTGAATAACAGCTAATCGGAGGGCCTTTCCAGAGCCATCTTATTTCATTTGGGGATAATGAGTGTGGGCTGTTGAGGAAGGGGTGTCAAGGAAGAGGGGTCAGCATGCTCTTCCCCTCCAAAATCCCACTGGGAGTGGCAGAACTTACAGGATCTGTCCTGGGCAGCCCCCATTAATGCTGGTCCCAGTTCACACCCCCAGCTTTGGGAGCAGCACCCCCATTTCCCCCCAGCAGCAAGGGAATGGGCTGAGCTGGGATGCAGCCAGGAGCAGGCAGCAGAGCCCCTCCTGCAGGGTTACCAGGTCAAATCCAGCGCTGTAAGTGGGAATGGAAACCTGCAAACAGTAATTGATGCTCCACAGACATCAGAGATGGGCATCTGTTAACAGACCTCCCATTCTCTGGGGACAGGGCTCATCCATGGTCCCAGCAGAGACTAGCAGAGAGTTATCCCACAGCCCTGGGAGCTGGAAAGAGGCAACACAGAGATCTGGACCTGCTCAGGGAATTGGAGGCAGTGGAGAAATATGGAGATTTTCTCCTATACTCTCACTGCAGGAACATCCAGGCACTCAGACAGATGCTGCTCTGTCAAGCATGCAGACTGGGTAAAGGCTGGGCAGCACAAACCCAAATCAGCAGCAAACCCAGCTCTTCAGGCTCCATCCTGTGCACCAAGGAGGGCACTAACCTGGTGAGCTGGAGGCTGGGCACTGATGGGGCACATGGGAGAGAGCTGGGCTGAGGGGGTGAGATGTGGGACCTGAAGGGCAGCCCAGCCTCACTGAGGGCTCAGCAGAGCCTCACAACTGAGTGGATTTGCAAGGAGCCTGGATTAGAATAGGATGCTGTGAGCAGAATGGCTCCTAGAGAGAGTCACTCACAGGGACCAGAGCAACATGTGGCTCTCTGTGGGTTTTCTCTTCCAGGTCTGCAAAATTTGAGCTGACAGGCAGCAAGAAGGGGCATATTCTGCACAGATGACTAGTTAAAATTTTAAAAGGGTGAGAATAAACTATCAGCTCTGGGATCATGGAGTGCTTCCCAGAGAGCAAAGGCTCACAGGTGCAGAGCAGGCACAGAGCACCCAAAACACGGGGAATCAGTGGTTGGGCAAAGCTGACACCAAATACTTGGGGCAGCCAAAGTTAAAGAGAGCTCCAGGAGCTCACGGTGCATCACCAGGGGTCTTTGGGGCACATGGACCCCGTGGACTGCAAGGTTCAGGAATGGCCCCTCAGCAACACATCCCAGCTTTTCCCAGAGCAGTGCAAGGCTCATCCTTGCATCACCCAGTGGAATGAACTCCCCATGTTGGACATCACCCCAGACTCACCACAGTCCCACACACTTGACCATCCCTGTCCAACTGCTGCACTGCTGCTTTGTAGCCACTTATTTATTCATTCAGTAAGTGGCTTGCAGATCATTAATGCCACTTCTCCAACCTCCTGCCTAGAGAATATCACCCAAGCAGCATCCTCACGTCCTCAGCATGTGGCCAGCACAGAGCACCCCTCTGGAGGCCATCCAGCCCCAAGTCAAAAGACCCTTGGAAGTGAAGAGCTTGTAGATCCCAGGGCAGATTCTTCCAGTGACTCATTACTGTTGACTGCTGGAAATATGTCACTTATTTCCTGCCTGAACTGTCCCAGCTTCAGTTCATCTCCCACTAGAGCAGAAGGTCTCAACCCATGGTCAGCCTGCTCCCAGGAGCTGATGGACATCTCCTGAGGGGTCTGCAAACCAGGAGACACACAGGCATGGAGAGCTGCAGCTCACCTGGCAGGGTCTGAACTCCACAGGGGAGGGATATGCCAGGGGAAGGCTGCCAATGAAGAGGAGCTCAGAGGCATTGTGCTATCTCTCCTCTTCCAGTACAGGGGCATTTCTCCTCCTAGGAAGGGCACATCCATCACCAGAACTAATTTCTGCAGGAGAGCTGGTCTCCGTCCATACACCACAACTTCAGGAGCAGGGGAAGGTTGCAAGGCCATTTGCAAACTGTTTCCTTCCTCAAAGCAGCTGGTTTTCAACCAGGGCAAGTCTCAGCTGATGGGAGGATCTCCCTGGACCCCCTTCCCTTGTTTCTGACCCCACAGCCCAACACTTCTGCATGACTTTCCGACTGATGAAAAGTTGAAGTTTGCCCCTACAATATTTTAATGAGAACAATTTTGTATTGTCATCAGCCTCGGCTGCCACGGCAGCGAAACAAAACAGAGCTCACATTTTCCAGCTCGCAAGGACACCAGCCTGGCTACCCCCATCCAGAATGAAACACAGACATCTCGTGGTTACAGCATCCTCCTCTCCCGTTATCCTCGCGCTGAGCCCTTCTCCCTCTGGTGGCAACGGGAAGGTCTGGAGACCCTCTGAGCCCTGCTGACACCACCTACAACCCGCAGAAACACAGGTACAGCAGCGTGTCACCTCCCAGGAGCTGAGCCCCTCCTGCCCTTTGGGGTGATGCTCCTGTCCCGGGGGGGGTGTGATGCTCACCCCAAACTCCACAGTCCACCTGGAAGGAGCATCTCCTCCCTGCAGCAGATATTTTGCTTGCTGCTGCTTCTTTCCAGCCCCCACAGGAAAGCAAACTAAGGCAGTAGAGAAGCTTCGAGAAGCTGGATGGTAGCTGTCCATGGGGGTTATAAGGTTTTAAAACAATTTGGGAAGGAAGGAGGAAGCAAAGGTTCCCTTTGTAGCAGGTTGTTACAAAGCCAAGTAAGAGTCATCACATGCAAGGAAGAATAATTGTATGGAGAAGCACAGCATTGCATCCATATACCACAGCTTCAGAAGCAGGGGAAAGTTGAAAGGACATTTGCAAACTGTTTTCCTCCTCAAAGCAGTCGTTTTTCAGCCAAGTGAGTCCCAAAGGACAAGTCTGAGCTCCCTGTACCAGGCATCACATCTGCCTGCTTTGGAGAGGCTGATGGGCGCTGGAGCAGATACGAGCCGGCCCCTCAACCCGTTCGCCAAGGAATGGCACCCTCCCTCCCTCCATCCATCCCAAACACCTCCAGGCCGGCACTCAGCTCCCTGGTCAGCCATGCCCCGAGCTGGGGGCTCGCTGGGTGCGGGTCCCCGGGGCCGAGGGTCCCCCGCAGGGTGCCCGCAGCCACACGATGGTGCTGCAGCCCCGCGCAGGGAGCGCAGCGCAGCCCGCGGGACCCGCCGGGGAACCCCCATCACACTGTTCTGCTCTGCTCCAACCACCCCACGGGGCCAGGGACCCCCTGTCCCGCTCCCTTTCCCTGCCTGGGGCTCGCACCCACGCCGCAAGCACAGGGCGTCTCACAGCCCAGCCCCAGAGCCGGGTTGGAAAAAAACCCGTGGAGAGTTTTCCATGTGCCAACTTCATCCTCGTGTGACGAGCAGGGAAGCACCGTTATGTTTTCCAGGGGACTCACCCCTGGGATGTCAATGCCTGTGGAGTTGGCTCCTCTCACTCTCTCTACAAGTCACAGGAATCCCAGTTCCTTAAGAGGAATGAGAGGATTTGAGTGGCAAACCCCACAGCACGAGATGGAAGGGCCCCACGTCTGCTAGAGGGAATGGGAGATTTTGGGAGGGCAGAGAAGGCAGAGTGACCTGTGTCACAGGAGAGCTGCCCAAGGAGGAATTTTGGTCCAGATGCCGCCAGGGGAAGGCTTGGATGAAGAGGAGAGACTCGGGAAGTGCTGTGGTCAGGTAAGTCCAGTGCTCAGGGTTAGGGGGACCCTGGGACTGAACCAGCTGGAACTGTGTGAGGGAAAGTGGCTTGTGCTGGGTCTCTGCTCGCTTTTCCCCCACCTCCAGACACCCTGGGCTCAACAGGGCAGAGGGAAGACACGGCCATGTGGATCATACTTACACATATAACCATAGACTGTGAAGTGGTTGGAAAGGTCTTGAAGATCATCTAGTCCCAACTCCCCCTGCCACGGGTAGAGTCACTTCCCACTAGACCAGGTTGCTCAAGGCCTTATCCAACCTGGCTTTGAACACTGCCATGGTTGGGGCATCCACAACCTGTCTGGGCAGCCTGTTCCAGTGTCTCATCACCCTCATGGTAAAAAAATTTCTTCCTACTACAGTATCTAACCTAAATTTCTCTCTTTCAATTTGTACCCACTTAAGCACCAAACTCTGTTGTTCTGCAGTCCCAGGTGGGTTTCAGTGTTGCCATTTCCTGTTTGAGCCAGGTGTGAAAAACGAGTTGGCACATAAAATGCACACACCAAAACCCACAGACTGGGTAGATGCAACCCCTGTCCCTGCTCTCCTGGAGCTGTGGTAGACCCTGGGCACATCCTTCGCCCACGCTGATGCTGGAGCAGGAATCCAGTAGCTCTGAGCTTTAGATATTATTTGGAAAAAGGCAGGGGATGCTTTAGTTCATCACTTGCAGGGAACACCACTGGAAGTGTCCAGGGGAAAAACAGCAGCTCTGATCACCCTGTCCTGGGAGAGCCTTGATGGGGATGGGGCTGGTGCTGCCCAGGCAGCCGAGCCCGGCTCCATCCTGCCTCCCACAAACCTCCACTGTGCTTCAAAATAAGCACAATGCTTGGGCCTCTCTGAAGTCTGCCTTGTGGGCTTTTTCTGTTTGTTTTTTTGGAGCTAGGAGAGTTCACATTCCCAAGCTTTTCCCTGCAGCCAGTACAGCAGGGTTTATTTTTTTTTTCATAAAAAAGAAGAAAGCCGAGCTGTGCATGTAACCTCAACTTCCCTGAGCAGAGCATCAGCCTCAGGCACTGAACAGGCAGCCTAGAAGAGGCTGAAGGAGCTGGGTGAGGGTTCTGCAGCCTGATTTCTTACTTCCCATGCCAAAATCTCAGTCCCAGCCACATCTCCAACCACAGCAACATGTACTGGAGAGAGTCCATTTTATAAAGCTGCTGCCTTTCTTATTTGACATCTAAAAGCATGAGGGGAAAAAAAAAACAATAAAGTGGAGCCATTTTATCCAGCTACAACAGACATAGGACAGCACCTTCCAAACACCAACAACTTAAGAAAATAGGGGAAAACCAGGGAAATGAGGCATTGGCTTCCCAGCAACCTACTGCCAAAAAAAAGGGGACTGCTGAGCTTGGAAAATACAGGCAGTTCCTTTGCAAGTCATAAGCACAGAAATGAGAGCAACCATATCTTACCTGAACTTCTCAAGCTCTCCAGGATTTTTAGGTGAACAACCAAGCTTTGCAACAACCTGCTGCTCAGGGAAGGAAAACTGAGCAGGGCTACTGCTGAATTTAAAGGATCAGCACAAATAATGCACACCTGGAAAAGGGATTCCTCTGCAGGAGAGGTGACTCCAGAGGAAAGGGATGTCTCTTTAGGAGTCCCAGGGTACTCCAGGCTCTGCAGTGAGGTTTAGCAAAGGGCTTTACAGCTGGGGATCCATCCTGCTGGGGTTGGACCCAGCTGCTGCCCAGCTGCATCTGCTGCTCCCAAAGGAAGGATGTATCTGAGCACAATGATTTGTTTTTATTGGGAATATTTGCTTCCTGCCACCAGGATGCATGTGCAGCAGCAGAGAAATGTACAGGGGGTTCGAGACCATGTGAGGCAGAAAAGGCTTGTTAAGCAGGGTCTGTGTTACCCAGACATCTGCTGAGGCTGTGAGGGAGAGGTGGACAAGAGCAAACTGCTGAACCTGCCCACTTCCTAATGTGGTGGGAGAGCAGAGCATTCCACTCCAAACCTCACCACACAGCTTGGCCTCTGTGCTGGGGTCAGGAATTACCAGGACAGAAGCTGCTACCTGAGCTGTGCAAGGGCTGAGCATCAGTCTGAGCAGGTGTGTCACCAGTGCTCTGTGAGGCCTCAGCAAGAGCATCTCTCAGGACAGCAGAGTTAAGGGTGCAGCCTTAATGAGTAGGGCAGGTGGAAGGGGACTTTATTTTCTGCTTATTCTGGTTTCCCCTGTGGTCTTAGTAAGGCTTTGTGTTGCCCTCAGAGGGGGGAGAGGTATGAAGACCAGAGGTTTCCTCCTGCCTTGTCCTCCACAGGGATGCTCCATTGTTGCAGTCCCTGGCACCTGGGGACAGAGGAGCTCAGGAGGGTTTGTCACCCTGGTCTCAGTCTCTCCTCTCCAACACAACACTTTCAGGTGACACTGCAGAGCAGCGATACACTCTTCAAAGCCACTTTGCTCGCTTCCAGAGCTTTCTGCAAACCCCAGCTGGTCCAGGCTGCACACGGTGTGGCAGCACTGGACAGCAGGAAACAGCTGAAAGAAAACACCCCCAAAGCGGTCACGGCACATTCCCCAAACAGCAGCGGCCATTCTGCAGCCAGAGAAAGGCTACAAACAGAGGGGGAGAAAGTCAGTCTGCTGCCCTTGAGAGCATAGTCAGGCATTAGTGGCATGTGGACACAGATACCACGCTCAGGAGAAAGCTCTGTCTGCAAACTCCCTGTTTTGTGTGAGCATTTTAGTCTTTCCAGAAGTCCCAGAGATTTGTGTCCGGTTCTCCGCAGGGTAAGTGGTTCCTGCTGGCTGTTCCAGGCACGATGCTCTGCATCTTACTGGGATGAGACTGAGATGGAAAAGCCACGGGTGCTGCTGGCAGGGAGCTGCTGAAGGCTGGCTGAGGGACAGGCAGGATCCTGCCTGCAGTGAGGCTCCTGGCAGGGAGCTGTGTCCCTTGGCATGAGACGAGGTGGCTCTGGGAGCACTGAACACTCCAATGTCTTCACAACATCACCCCGGAGGTTTTGACTTCCATGTTACTCTGTCTGGCAGGCACCTGCCTCCTGTTCTCCTTGTGGGAGAGGGAACCTAAGGGAACTCCGTCCCCACAGACCCACATGGCTGGGCAAGAGGAGGGCGGCTGTTTTATAACCCCCTCTTCTACCTCTGCTGACCAAAAGACTTTGTGAGACCCTCATGATTTTCCCTTCCTGATTCACGGGATATTTGTGACCAAGGGGAAAAGGCACATCTTCACCTTCCCAGTTCCGAACACAGTTGAGTCAGAAAACCTCCTTTCCTTCAACGAACCCCCTCTTTGAGGGGTAGTTCATGTGCTTTCTCCCTCCTGCCCTCAGCAGGAGCGAGAGAAACCTGACTCTGTACTCCCTTCCTGCTCCACAGGGAGACACGTCCCTTCTCTCCGGCGACTTCCCTGCCGAATTTCAACAGCACAGGGAGTTTACCAAGGCTGCAGGTGACCTCCTTGGCAACCTACCACACACACACACACACACAAACACACACACACACACGTTCACACTCACACTCACACAGCACCCCGTCCCGCCGGGGAACCATCGGAGTGCAGGATGAGGGGGCTCGGCTGGTCGGTCTCTCGGGATGTTACCAGTACGGGGTGGTGGCGAGGAGGATCTGCAGGGCCATGGAGAAGCAGGGCAGCTGTGCCACGCTGTAGGCCACGGAGCGCGCGGGCGCCTTCAGCCGCAGCAGGTAGGCGATGGTGTGCACGACGCGCCCCACGCAGAAGATGAGGAAGTGAATCCTGGCCACTGCAGGACTGGGGTCCAGCATGGAGTAGATGGCTCCGAGGAAGAGGAAGGGAAAGATGTTCTCCATGTCATTGCGGTGGGCCCTGAGAAGGGAGATAAGGTTGTTCCATCCCACCAGAATTCCCTGCTGTCTCCCATCCCTTCTAGCCATCCCCAGGTGCTGCTGGCAGCCTCCTCTGGCGGATGGGGCAGACACAGCCCCCAAAAGACTTAGTTCCCCCTTGCACAGAGAGGCAGGATTTCACACCCTTGGGATGCTGAGCTCCCGAAGCTTGCTCTCCGTGACTGGGATGCCTTTGCCCTGACAGATGACAGCTCCAGGGCTGGAGCTTTCAAACAAACAAAGCAAAACAAAGACCCTGCAAAGCTGCAAAAAGCTCGAGGCTGGTGCGGTGCCAGCACGGCACAGCCCCAGATGTGGCCACGTTACACAGTAAAAGGCAGTTTCCAGACCACAGCTTCCCCAGAGGAGAATCTCACAGGATGGGAGTGTTTGTGGCTTCGCCACTCTCTATAAATGCATCCAGAGGCGACCAGGGAGGAGCGCCCCAGGCACCCCCACGCTGTGCCAGCAACACCTGGAGGGTGGAGGGACCACGTGGTGACACGTGGCACTGATGGGGCCAAACCCTTTGCTCCAGCTGAACGTGCTCCTGGGTGTCACAGCATCAGCTGCCACCACAGTGGATCCAATCATGCCACCAGTGTAGGCTGAGTCCCTCTTCCCCCAGGCACCATCCTTTGAAGAAGGGAAGTCAGTCCCCAAAGCAACAGGCTGTCCATCACCTCTGCCTCTCCCTTCCACAGCACAGAGCCCCATCCTCATGATTCCATGGGGGGCCTGTCAGGTCATGCTCTGGTTGGTGGGCTGGAGAGTGACTCAGGCATGAGGTCACTCATTAGGTTTTTTCTGTTATCTCTGAAGGTTTGAGAGGCAGAGATGAATCCTTGATAAGAGCTGCCACTGCTTCCCCATTCTTGTGCATGTTTGAATGTTCACAAAGCCAAGAGAAAATTTCAAGTTATTTCTTTGCCAAGACAAAGGCCAGGATACCTGTGCTGCTGTTCTACACAAGATGAGAAGTTCTCCTACCTGCTCTTTCCACCTGCATAGGAACCAGTCCCTATCTTAAGGGCCACATCCTCAAGCAAGGGGTGGGGTGCATGAACATGGTAAGGAAGCTGCTGGAAACCCTAATTCAGCTGCTCTGTGGGTGCAATTTTAGGAGAGCATGGAGGAATTGGCCTAGGAAAGACACTAAAATGAGTCCTGTGTCGTAGCAGTGATGTCAGGAGGACTTGGTGGGGATGAACTGATCAGAGCCTGGACACAGAGATGTATTCCCTGTCAAACCTGGGAGGGAGAAGGGGAGCTGCCGTGGCTCTGCTCCCCTCCTGATACCAGCTGGGATGGTCTCCTTTTTTTCCAGGGAAACACCTTGGGTTTAATCTGTCTTTCCCAGGGCTGTGAACAGACCAGCAAGGACTGACTCTGAGTGCTTTAGCTGCCCCAAGTCAGATCCCAGACTTCCCCAGGTCTTTGCTGCAGCTCCAGTTATTTATTTTTATGGAGGTTTGTTTATTGTGAATAATCAAAAGAGGATTACGATTATTATTTCTGCTATTATTTTCTTTTTGCTAGGAAGGAAACAGCTCATTTCTCCTCCTCCTCCCTCTGGCAGCCCAGTGATTAGGTAGCACTGGATGTTTTCATCTCATTTGCCATTCTAGTCCCCCTGGCAGCCCAGGATTAGGTGGCACTGGATGTTTTCTAAAGCAAATGCTGGAAGCCGTGGGAGATGAGTGATGAGGGCCTCACCCACAGCAGAGAGCTGGCAGATGAGGGCTCAGTGACAGGAGGGCACAGCTCCAGCCCCTTTCCTGCACATCACCCAGCATTCAGGGCACCTCCTTTGGTAAGGGGGACAGCAAATCAAGCCCAGGGCTGAATAACCCCATGTTTTACCTCTGAGGAACTGTGAGCCCCACAGAAGAGGCGGAAGATTCAGAGCTTGCCCATTAGGGAGGCATAAGTTATAGCAACCCTGTTCAGCCTCTTCCCAAATCCCTCAAAAGGGCAGCCGGATACAACACTGGAACCAGTCCCACAGCTCCCTGTCCAAGCTGTGCAGGAATCTGGGGGATTCGGGGTCCTGTCGGAGTAGGACAGAAAGAGACTTTGGGTGTGGGTATGGGATGAGACCTCAGGAGCTTGTGGGACTTTAAGCACCTAGGAAAGGTGTTTGTGTCCAGAGTCAGCTGTTGGACCTAAACCTGGATCCTTCCACATGTCCTTGCTCCAGCACACACCCTGCTGCCATTAAAGATTAAACTGTTCCAGTGGCAGGGTCCCACAGCCCAGCTCCAGGCATTCAAACCACTTAGGCAATTACTTAATTAATGAGCCCTTTAGCTTCCCACTGCTCCTTTGCCAGCAGCTGCCAGGGATCCATCCCCCTGTGGAGCAGAGGGAATGCCAGCACCGCCGGGTTCTCACCTGCGGCACCGCTCCACGTCGGGGTCCTCGCGGCAGAACTGCAGCCCCCCGTTGCGCAGCGCGTCCTCCGGGTTTGCAAACGCCTGCAAGACAGTCCCCAGGTCCTCACAATGCTTTCAGGAGCCTCAGAGGTAGAAGTCTGGCCCCCAAGACGCGTGGGGATTTCCTCCTGCTCCAGTTTTTCACCACCCTTCACAAGCACGAGAGCAACTGCGCTTCCATGTTTAACCCCTGTCCTGGGGGTTAAACTCTGCACCTCCCCAGGGGTTTTTCTTATCCTCCAAAAAACCCAGTGCTGCCTGCTGATCAGGTACCAAACCTCATCCCAGCCCACTTCTTCCCATGAAACCCATTTAAAGGAGACTGTGCCAACCAGCAAGTGAGATCACTGCTGGCACAGAGCTTGCAGACACACTGTGGCATCTGAAAGATAACAGGACTGACAGATGAGGAAATACTCCCTGGCTGGCTTTTTGGCAGTGGTACCGTGTGATTTTCCCATGGGGAAATGGGATCCTACACTAATAAAGTTACGAATAAAGATGATTTATATGAGCTCCTCACCTATGCTCAGAAGCTGTTCCTCAGGGACCTGGTTACAGGTGACAGCTTCATTTGGCAGCCTGGAAAGGGCCCTGGTGCTTTCTTTAATCATGTTACAAGCCTGGATGGTCCCAGGGCTGGAGCATCATTTAAAATCACAAGGGGAGGAGCCACATCAGTTACAATCATGTCACAGCACAGGGTTATCGCTTCGTATTTTTTCTGAGAGTAGAAATCTCTCCCTCCTGCTCCACTGATGGAATTGGAAACCCCTCAAACACTTTAAAACAGATTTTATAAACAGATGAGTTTTGCCAGGAATTCAATTTGGGTTGTGGGTGATAAAAGTCCAGTTAACCCCAAATCCAGACAGCAGCTGGAACTCCAGGTCCTCCCTGTACTTCTCCCCCGTGTCCAAGAACGATTTCCTCCAGCTATTGTTTTTATTCCCCATGACTTTCTGATCTCCTGGAGCATTCCCATAGCCAGTCAGCCTCCAAAAGCTGAAAAGCTTTCTGTTACATTCCAAGAAAAAAAGACCATTTCAATGATTTCTTCTCAAACCTTTTTTCCCCCCTCCTATTCTTCCAGGCATGGCAAATTAACTGTAAACAGTCTCTTTCTAGAAGCATCTCACCTGCTTGCCATTTTAGATTTGTTTATTGTTTAGATCAGGTTTCAAAAATTATAAACACCAAGCTACAGATGGTAGAAACAAACAAAAAGGGCTAAAGAGAAGTGAGATATTTATCTGCTGCAGCTATGAAACTTGTTTTTCTTTCAACTTAAGTCAAAGAAACTCGGTTTGCTTCAGGAAAACTTTGTCGACCTTTACAGGAATAAAAGAAGAAAGAAAAACCACAGAAGCCCAAGGAAAAAGCCAGAAAGGGAGACGAAGGAAAAGGAAACTGGATCTTACCTTCTTTCTGAGTCTCACTTGTCCCGTAATGATGGCAACGACATACATTTTTAAGATCAAAATTGTGCTGTAGAACGTAAATGACAGAAACACTTCGTTTTCCATCATTTTGGGGGAAGGTGCCGCTCGGTCGCCTCAGCACTCGGATCCCGTGGCGATCTTGGGAGAGGGGGCAGGAACAGCTGCGTTTAAACACGACACAAATCTCCTCATTTCTCCGGCCGAAGCCCACAGCCCCTGTACCCCCCCGCCAGGCTGATGGGGCGCAGCTGCCGCTGAGCAAAGCCCAGCCAGCCCACGGAACAGGCTCCCCCTGCCCCGCACACCCCGACATCACCAGCTCCAGGGGGACGAGATGCCCCGAGCCCGGATACAGCCCCCTCGACCCTGTGTGCCACAGCCAGGCTCACCCGGCCACAGCTTGAGCCCCTGCCTCCCTAAAACAGCCCACCACGACCCCCTGTCCCACCTCCCATGCGTGCCCAGAGGGACAGAGCTGCACGGAGCATCCCTCGCCCAGCCAGGCAATGCTCACCCACAGACAGGAGCTGATCTGCTCTCGAAGGAGGAGTTAGGAAGAAGGCAGGCACCTACCTCAGCCACATCCAGCCCTGTGCTCCTGCGCTCAGTCCGTCCCCTATACCACAGCCCACCCCTCCGCTCCCAGTACGTCCCAGTCCCGCCCAGTCCCGTGGCAGAGGCTCCCAGCCCTCCCCTACACATCCACCTGCCGAGGGATGGACAGCGGACAGAGCTGTCCCTTGGCCCACCAGCGCCCACCCCCCGGGAGCCTGGGCTGTCCCTGCACCCCCGGCTGGGAGGGGAGCCCGGCAATGACCAGCCTGGACCCCAACCGGGCAGGTCCTGGACTGCAAAGCCCGAAAAACTGCAGCAGAAGCAAAGAACAGCCTGCCTAGCCCCAAGGCAGCTCGTCCTGGTTTCTCTGAGAGGATGAATCAAGGCAGTCAGGTGTAATTCTGTCCCTGGTTTAGAAAACGCCACGCGAATTTGGAGCTGCCTTTTCCTCAGCCACCAAACACTGTGGATGAAAGAGTAGGATCTGAGCCTCTGGCAGGCAGCTTGGATGGTCTTCCAGCCTTTAACTCCTTCTTCCCCAGCCCTGGCCCCAGTGCTGGCAGCAGCAAACCTCAGTGAGCTGGCAGTGTGGGGGCTGACAGGAGATGTCCATTTTTATTAGTGTGGAAGGGATGGATTTTTTGTTTATTTCCTTTACACAGGGAAAAAAAAAATTAAAAAAAGAAAAATACTTCAGGAAAATGGAGACTTTCAGATATTGAGTGAAAAAAGAATGCTTTGAGGATGAAAGCAGTTTTATAATGAATTGACATGTTGGAATAAAAAAATATGTTTCAAGCCACAAAACAAAAAGCCTCAAGAAACAATGAACCGAGTAAAGTTTGTCATTTACAAAATCATGTATGAGAGCATCAGTGCCTCTAGGACTGGTTTCGTTTTTCAAAGCTTTTTAACTGCCATGGAGCAAAACTAAATCCTGTCCTTTCCAAGAGGGTCCAGAGTATCCCAAGAGGAACACTGCACTAAGCCCAGGACCTGGCCCGTTGCTACAGCCCCTGGACAGGTTTGTCCCCAGCAATAGGATGCTGGAAGCATAAAGGAATGAAGAAAATGCAAAGCTCAGTGTCTCCAGTGGGGCCCGTGTGGTGCAAGTGCAGCAACCAGATGGAGATCCTGTGGTTTTGTGTTGCCATGGCATCGGGGTGGGGGGAGATGGGGAACGTGGACCAAGGAGGAGGCTGCATGGCCTCCTTCTTCTACCTGTTACCCAGAAATGTTTTGACAAACCAAAATCTCCTACCAAGAAATATTCTGCACAGTGTGCCCACAAAGAACAGGAAGTTTGACCACAGTCCCACTTGCAGCACTTTGCACCATAGTGGTTAATAAGGTGTAAAAAGCACCCCAGTTTTGTATCTGGGGGAAGAGAATTCAACATGAAATTGCAGGGACAGATGGACAGGTTTATCCTTCTCACCCTCCCCAGAACAGCTGCCTTTTGGTAAGCCTTGCGTCCTCAGCTATGCTGAGTGTTGACCTGGGAAATTCAGCTTGTGGTTGCAATGGTATTGTTAGTGCTCTGTATTGCTACTGGGCAGTTAATCACCAGCAATCTGAAAGAACCACACACGTTGCATTCAATAAATTGTGCTATTCCTGAACCCGACTGGCCCTTTTGAACGTGACCAGACCTACAGTTCACCGACTATAGTCCATGAAACATAGTCGGGGCCTTATGGTTACGTTTTTGCAACACTGCACAGAGCCTTTGAAAACCCCAAACACTTGGTTTCAAGGGAGAGGTACTTGCAGCTGGTCACCACCACCCCGGCGTCAGGGCGGCTGCAGAACAAGCCCTGGCACAGCCCGGCGTGGAGCTCCTCAGCCTGGCAATGTGTGCCTGCCTCCAACAGGCTGCTTCCCTGGGGGTGGGAATGGGGACACCAGGACATGCAGCAGCCATGTGGACTCAGCCACTGCAGTAAGAGCTGGGGTGTTCACCACCAAACTACATCCAACCCCACCCACGTCTCCCTGGAGGTCACAGGGTTTCATAAACACCATAATGCCAAGAGTAAGTAGTTGGCGGCAAAGCCACATCCCAAACGCCGCTCCCTCCCTTTTCTCCTCTCCACAGCTGATAGGGATCAACCCACAGCAGAGAAGACCTTGGTGCCTAAGGTCTGGGTTTATGCAGGGCCAGACCAGCCCTGCAGCAGGGATGAGACTTCCCCAGCAGTCCCTTCCCCAGCTCTCCCAAGAGTCTGGGAGAAGCCAGGCAGCCAGACCCTCCACCAGCACATCACACCCTCCATGGAGCTGCTCCAGTTTTTACCAGCTGAGGATCCAGCCCACGGGGTCCTTGGTAGTGAGACCTTTTCCCTTCATGCACCTTCCTCCCCTCCCGAGGCAGCCATGCCTCGCTGAACAGCAGGAATATGCACCTGCAGACAAGCCAGGACTCCTCCTTGCCAGCCAGCCAGACTTCTCCTCCTTGGCATTATTCAAACCCTGGCAGGAAGCCCTGGACAAATTGCACCAGCAACTGGCACAAATTTAAATTGAATGGAGAGATCAAGAAGTGCAGTTTGTTTAGGAATAAGCCCTTGGGGCAAACTCAGTCACACCATCTCCCTGGTGTATAAAAATCACGTGGGCAAGGAAAGTTGTTTATTTTGTGTGTTTATGCATTTCAGACCCTTTCAGTATTACATAGAGTGGAGCCCCAGTGGGGAGGGACGTGGATGGGGATGAGGGGCAGAAGCTGCCTGTAAAGGCAGGTGTAAAGCTCCTGGGATCCCAGCTCCTGCTTGGTTTCCCATGTTCAGGGGTCTCACGCTGGGCAGGACACATCCACACGTGCACCTTCCTGGCTTTTGGAACCCAAGGCAATGCAGCTGCAGGAAGCATGTTTAACCATCCCATTAATCCAGGCGGAAGCAGGCTGTTAATATTAATGGTTTGATCCTCCTCCACAGATCACATTCTTCATTGCTTGAAGGAGACCAGGTCCTTAAACTACAAGCTGTGCCTTAAAGCCTTGAGAACAAGAAGTTTCAACCCAGGACAAGACCCACCCAAAATCAACATCACCAGCCAAAAACACTGATTTTTTTTTTTTTTTTGAGAAATTAATAATAATAATCAAGGTCAGGCTTTGAAAGATTAGTCATCAGGTTAGACTGACCCTGGGAGCTGTGGAGAAAAGACGGAGGGTTTTGCTCGAGGAGGAACTGAACTGTAGCTGGCAGAAGGAATGAAAAATTCATGGGAGGTGCTTGAGAAAAGTACTTAAAAATAGAAGCCTGTAATAGCAATCCTGCTTTGAAAAGATTATGGAATAAAAATCACCCTCAGTTCCCATACGGGCTGTTATTTATTTGACCAGCTGAATTCACACTACAGTATTATAACTACATGTTTTTCCACTCTTGCTATGTTGGGGAATTTCCTGGTGGCAGTGACACGGGAGTTGTGTAATAAATCCTGCACAGTGGAACACTGGCACATCTGCTGAGGTGGCACGGCCTGGGCTCCAACCTGATCCCAAAGGGCAGCAGACTCTTTGGGCAATTACAACTCAGATTCCCCGAAATTTTCCCAAACCCATTACATCCCACAGCCAGGGCTAGGCAAAGAGCCCGAGGGGACTGCTCCAAGCTGGAGAAGCCGGGCAGGTGGGTGGCACTTCTCCAGCGTGTTCCCACATGCTGGTGGAGAAGGTGCAGAGCCCGGTTGGGGTTTTGCTTGCCCTGGGCCTACAGCTCAGCCCACAGCTCCAAGAAGAGCTGAGCCACATTCCTGGCTTGTTACAATGCTGCAGTGGACACCAGTACCCTCCTTCCCTGCCATTTCTTCCTGCTGCTCCCAGCACAAAGCCTTGGAGTCTGCACAGTATCCCAGTGATCACTCCCCCTGGGCTGCACCCATCCTGGGAAATCCCATGAGAGGCTGTGCTGGCTCATGGAGTCAAACACAGCTTTTCAAGTAAAGACATGAGCATTTTAACTATCTGTTAGAGAGAAGGGCGCTCCACCTGCCTTCACTCCTTAGTCTGCACAAAAACTCAACCACCGTGACGCACCTTCTTCTGCGGGTGAGTGAAATCCTGTTGCTTCACCTGCAGCTCCCCGTCCCCAAGCTCCTGGGCTCCTCCTGCTCTTTGCAGCGAGCAGGACACAGAAGATACTGCAAAGTCACTGAGCAGTGGAACCATCAGCATCTCTGGCCTTCAGCATTAGCACCTCCGGAAACAAATGGGATGTTTCAGCCTTTGGCAAACTCCAGCAGATCTTGTCTGGTTTGTATTTTAGAGTGACGGTGCTGGCGGGAGCTGCCTGAGAGGCCTCAGCATGAGGAATGTACAATCAGACTCTCCCAAATTGTCCTTCACACTTGGAAGAGCAGATGCCTGCAGCAGGAGAAAGCCAGCAGGAGAGGCCCAGGGAAGGGGCAGGGGTGTGGTGGCTCTGAGTCCCAGGCAGAGCAGAACGGAGGAAGCTGCTGTTCCTCAGCCAGTCCCAGGACAGGGAACTGGTCCAGGGCCAAGTGAGAGGCAGTGGCACGTTGTCCTCCTGCCTTCTCCCTCCAGCTCCACCCACAGTCCCTTCCTGTCTACTCCCAGGCTGCTGCTCTGCTCCCAACCACCCCCCTGACCCAAATTGTCGTACCCACCCTGGCCGCAGGGTAGTCACTGTGTCCCCTGCTGCTGTGACAGCCAGGAGACACCAGAAGAGAGGACATCAGGCTGGGACTGTGTGGGAAGTAGATTATTTTCTCCTATTCTGAGCCTCACATGGATTCACGCCTGGGCTTTCTCTTAGAGGAAAGAATTCCTTGGCTAGACTGCTCTGTGCCTTCAGGGATGCAAATCTGCTGGGAGAGTGGCTGAGGGAAGTTATTTCTCCTCTCTTCTGCTTTCTCCCTCTGCCCCAGCTCGTTTAAGAGCTGCACCTGCCACTGCTGCCACAGGGCAAAGGTGGGAGATGGGGGATCAGAGCTTGGGGTGTGGGGAAGCCACACTGCACTCACACACACTCTCCCTCAGCCACACCGCAGCAACTCGTGATGTGTCTGGCTTCCCAAGAACCAGATCCCATCAGTTGTAAACAACAGGCAAAACCCACTCACGTTACTGCCAAAAAAGAGGGAGTTTCCCTGCCAGACTGAGAGAGAAGAGAAACAAATCCTGCCACAAAAAAATTTCAAAATTGGGAAACATTTCCTAGACTTCAAGCATTTGCAAAACTGCAATGTAAATGCAGATTCCCTGGTGGGATGCTCTTGAGCAAGAGCAAAGGTAATGGGTGCAGCGTGGTCCTGCCTCCACATGCTGTGCTGTGGAGAAATGGGAATCAGGCCATGTTTTACAGCATTAAGAGCACTGGCTCATGAACCCAGGACTGGAAGAAAAAGCAGCTCTGGTCCCAGATCCAGCCCTACAGAGAACTGGCATTCAACAGCAGATGAGCAGCTTCAAGGTGAAAAGTAGAAAACAAACCAAGATGGCCTTTCTCTTTTTCAGTGCCTGTCCAAGGGCTGGAATCTCCTGCTGTGCTGATCCATAGGGCTCTGCTCATCCTCAGAAGTGCAGTTTGGTGCCCAGTTTAAGAACAGGGACCTGTTTTGGCAGGTGGGCACCTCTTATCTCCTGGGCTGTTAACCCTGCTCTGAAACCCAGGAAAAACAGGCTCATTCATGGAGCTCATTCATTTTAAAGTCTTTTAAGTCCTATTTTCAACAGAAAGACATTTTCAAATTGTCACACAGACATTGAAATATAGGACAGTAGGAAATGGAAAGGTCAGCACGTCACTGCCTGTCCCTGACACGAACTGAGTCATGTCACCATCCTGGTGAGACCAACTCTAAGGAGACCATTCCTTCATGGCCCAGCTGTAGTTTCACTCACCACAAAGCTTTCCAAAATGCAGAGCTTATTTTTAGAACCCGGAGTTCTCTGTGTCCCCTCCATCACCCCTAAATTAAACAGCAGCGTTTCCTCCCACCCCTCCTTATAGGTCATGTTTTCTAAATCTCTTTATCGCACATGCTGATCTCCTAAACGCTCTCACTTCACAGAGCAAAGTCCTGGGCAAAAGGAGGGGGACTGTGCTTCCTAGAAGAGACCAGGGCCTCCTCCTCCTCAGGAGCCCTGACTCAGGCAGAAGTCAGAGCTTCTCGGCAGTTTGAGGTTTTATGAGTTGAGTCACTGGTCAGCCCACAGCTGGCTCCAGACACATCCTAAAACTTTCCCTTTTCCCTGCCCTGGGTGATGAACAATGCATCTTTCGGGCTTAGTTTCAGGCAGAAAGGTGGTCCAGGTCTCAATTCTGATGTTGTTAATAAACACCCGCCCCATGCAGTGCTAAAAACAGCCTCCCCACAATCAGCCTGGAAAGCAGGCAGTAATTTAGCTGTGTTATTTACAGCCCCCCTTGCCTGGATGCTTTTTATGGTGCTGTTGTCTCAGCTGGCCTCCTGCTCACAGCGGTGGAAGCACCGACAGAACATGACCTGGGCTGCACGACCCTGACTTTATCAAGAGCAGAACTTGGCCTGAACGATACAAGGAAGTAGAGAAACCTCTCCATGCTACTCTGCAGGTAGTGATGCTTGGGCTTACCATCCCTTCTCTGCCTGAGTGACCCTTCAGCAGGACTCCAGGAGCCTGCCCAGGTCCCAGGCTTTGATTCCTCTCCTGATTTACAGCCTGCATCCCCGCGGCCACGATGCGTGCCCAGGATCTGCTCCACCCTGTGTTTATGCAACCCTGACTGCTCCCCACAGCCCTCCATGAGGGGACAGATATGAGCTCTTTGCAAATATTTACAAAGCAGCAGAATGCATCTCTCTAACACAGCACGTTTCTGTTAACAGTGCCACCAACTCAGCCAAAACTGAACAAGAAGTGTTCCCCCATTAGCAGGAGAGAGGCTGGAGCCAGGTGGGAAGGCAGCTGCAGGGACAGGAGGCTACGGGATGCTGTGGCCACATTAGTGGGAATAGAGCTGTCCAGCTGGAAGGTGCAGGGAGCTGTGCTGCACTGTAGCACAGCAGGGGAGGTTGGTGTGCATTTTTGGTGGTAGAAGGAGCTGCTGCTCTTCAGTGTGAGCAGGAACCTTGCAGGGTTCCATCAGCCGTGGGACACACCGTGGTTTGAAGGTAGGACGTGCCCCCGTGGTAGACAGCAGTGGACTGAGGCTCTCTATCCCCCTTCACCCTGGTTCATCCAGTCTTCAGGAGTCAGGGATTAAGTTAAGCTCTGAATCACAAGGTTTAATTCTGTTTCTTGTAAATTTTTTGTCATACATGACGGTAATGTTTGACAATTACATGCGTCAAGGCACTGTCCAAACGGTTTAAATTAAATTACTTCTTGAGACAATTAAGTTCCATAATGAAGCATAATTTAAACAATAAACTCCATAATGAAACACAATTTAAAGTAAGATGATGAGGATGATAATATTTTTATGGGATCTCCTTCCCCTCTTGTTCATGTCACATACAGACACGCGGAGGAATTAGGAAGAACAGCAGTTCTTGCTCAGCTTTGCCTGACATTCCCCTCCTTCAAAACATGCCTGTGAAAGCACCTCTTACTCAGCTTCACCACAACCCCAATTGCTTTCATCTCTCTTCAAAGGAGATTTCTCCATGCTTTTGATTATCCCAGTCATACTTTCATATTTCCCTCCAAGCAAGCAGATGACCAGCACATGACTGCCAACTCCTTCACCCCTTGCACTCCAAATGTCCTTCAGCCTCCTAAAAGGTCATTTTTCTTTTAAATGCCAGGAGTCCTCACTGAGGGGTCTAGGATGACTCTCCTCCCCTAGTTATTTAGTATTCCTGGGAGGGGGCTACTCCCAAACTGAAGGAATTCCAGCTATGCTTTATAGAAGACAGCCCTGGGACACTCACAGCTATCCAGCAATAGATCTGGCCTGCTCATCCCTGTTCCTTCAGGGCGTTTTTGTATCCTCCAGCCAGTCTCCTCTCTCACTGTGCTGTTAGCAGGGACTTAACATTGTTCTTTGCAGAGCACATCCCTTCTCCTGTTTTCAACTCATTCCAGCTCACAGTTGGCCCCAGGGTTCCCAACTCCCAAACACATACTTTAACAATAGATGGAAACTGAAGCCCTGCAGGCAACCTTTTATTTTAGCAGAGTACATTTTTCTTCCTGTTAGATAACATATCTCCTGAAAAAAAAGAACCTAACATTTTTAGATCTCTTCCTGACCCTCCATCCTTATTTAACATTGATGAATCCTCAGGAAAATTATACTTTCCGGGTTGCTCAGTGTAAGATTTGAGGCATAAATGAACAGGTCCTCACAGAGTTCTGCAGCTGGACATTGCAGAAGTGGAAGAATTAAATACCTCTCAGTTGGTCCTGCTTAACTAGAGGGACACACTCCTACACGGGGACCTCAGTAAGTGTCCATTTGCAGTCACTTCAGTTCACGCTCCTTAGCTACAATATCCTCCCCAAAATTTCAGCACACATAAATGTTTAATTTTTTTTTCCTGGATTTTATTTCCCTCTCTTTCAGTAACATAAACCAACCAGAAAGAACCTAGAAAAAAAACCCATCAAGCTCCTGGTGGCAAGTCACTAAAGAAGAGAGATGCCTTGGCTGTCCTGCAATGACATTCTGATATCTAAGCCACAGAGATGGACAGACAAGGTGCAGTTTTCAGGGAGCCTCCTCACTGTGGCCTCCACAGAAATCATCACATCCCTCCTTGTTCAGGACACCTCACTGCTGGTGCCAGGGTGTGCTGGCTCCTGTTGCCTATTGTTCTCTGGTTACAGATCCCCTCTGAGGCTCTCCAGCAAACTGGGAGCCTGTGCAGTCCTTTTGCCTTTGCTGCTCTTTCCTGGCCTTGCAACCAGCTGGTAGTACTGAGCCTGGCTCCATAACCTCCCCAGCCTTCCAAGGGCAGCCAGACCAGGCCTGTCTGAACAAATGGGGAAGCTATTACAGCAGCAAATAGGCACTTTCTCCTGAGGAACCTACTTATTCCTCAGTGCCAAACTCTAGAGCTGATTAAAACCAGGCAGAGATCTTTATTCAGGCATGAGCTGGAGGCAGAAGAGCAGGAATAGCAAAGGCGCCAGTCAGAAGAGCTGCTTTGCAAGACTAATTTTAGTGACCTGTATTTATGGCTCTTCCACAGAGATGGGTGTAAGAGCAGGGTGTTTAGTTTTGCAAACCCCAAGCCAAACACAGCCTGTGATTCTGGTCCAGCCCCAAACCTATTGAGCACTTTTAAATCCTCTTTCACCTAAGGGTCTGAAAGCATTGGATGGGGCTGTCTGCTTAATAACATCACCACCTTATGTGCTTTGGATGACATACAAGCCACTGGCCACATCAGAGCCCATGAGTGGAGCGAGGGCACAGCATTACTCATGCCCTAAAATCCTCTTCCTGTAGGAATCCTCCCACACCATGTGAGCATCGTGTTTTCTTATTTCATCCAGCTCAAATTTCATCTCCTTCACACAGTTTTTATCCCTAAATTATTATTTACAACAGAATTCTATTTAAGATAGAATATGGGTTCAAGTTTCCTTTATTTCTTATTCTCTCAGTGAGAGCTATTGCTACACAAGCAGAGAGGCTCACAGGAGAGCTACTCCACTCCAAACCAGCCTGGAGAACAAAACCAGAAAGTAGATCCTGGAGCCCAGTCAAAGACAAACAGGAACAGTGTCCAGTTTCAGATTCTGGGCTCAATTTTAAAAAAAGAGTTAAAAACCAAAGATGGGACTGAGGCAGGTGAAGTTCAACTCTAACAGCATCCCATTTTACCAATGAGCACCTACAGCAAAGGATTAATTCTCTTTCTTGTAGATTTGTTGCCATACATGACGGGAATGCTCAATATTTACACATGTCAAGTTCACCATCCAGACCGTTCAAACCAAATTACATCCTGGGACAATAAATTCATAATGGAACACAATCTGAATTGAGATGATGATAACAATAATCTTTTTATGGGATCTTTTTCCCCTCTTGTCCATGTCACAGAGAGACAAGCAGAGGATTAGGAACAGATGATGTGACTAAGCCAGTGCTGCTGGAGATGGGTGACAGCACCTTGATTTGACCCCTGGAGTCCAAATGCAGTTCTCAGATCTAATCACTAAACCACAGAGGATGTCTGCACCAGGAATGTTTAGTTACAAGTCAAAACAAAGCCTAACTGCCAGCATCGATAGCCCATCTGCGGGTCTATGGGTCTATCGCTACCACTTCATACATTATTCATCTCGAGCTTGCACAACACAGGCCTTGAAATCAGAACCCGGAGGCAATTAGGCAGGAGCAGAGCCAGGTCTGCAGCGAGGGGTGAAAAGGCGAGGCTGGTAAATGGTAAAGCACCTTCCGCACCCTGCTTTGCTTTCCCGAGTTCCTGCCCCGAGGGTGCCTCTTTCAGCTGCTCAACCGAGGTGGATTTGCATGGTCCAGAGGTGGCTGCTGCTTATTTGCACCTGGCTTTGGGTGGCTCTGTTAGCAGAGGATCACAGAACCATTCAGGTTGGAAAAAATCTCAAAGACCTTCAAATCCAACATTAACCCAGCACCGCCCTGTTCACCACTAAACCACATCCCCAAATGCCACATCCACGCCACTTTTGAACACCTCCAGTGATGGTGAACCAGACCATGAGCTGCTGTGTGCTCTTGCCCTGCAACAGCAGACACCCAAAACAGCACAAAAGATGCCCATCTGAGCCCCAGGGTCCTCTCAGTACTGGTAGTCAACAAGAGTTAACTGCTACTTAACTGGTACTTAAACTCTTAACAGCAATTCTCTCCAAGCTATACCTTAATATCTTTATTCCTGACACCAAAATGTCAGCCTGGAGGGTGTCCAAGACATAAAAGTCTATTTGAGAAATGGACACCTGCAAAGATCACCCAGCTACAGATTAAATCTCTTCTCCTCAGAGCCTGCCACTATGGCAGTTCTGGCAGCTTCTGCTCATATGAACAGAAACCTCTTATATTTTCCCAAAGCCAAAAGGCTGCCTCCCTCCATCCCTACTCCCTCTGGAGCACACAGTGGCCTGTGGAGGAGCAGAGCCAGTTTGGCTGTCAGGCACTTTAATAACTCTTTGTGCTTGTTCTGAGAAAGACCATCTCCATCCATCATTGCTTGATGGAGTTGATATGAGTGAAAGATCAAACAGGTTCCAGCACCAGGTCTCACTGGAAGTAGAGAAGTGTCCTGCCAGCTTATCACTTGGTGCTTATCTATAAAACATTACATTTCCAGCAAGTTCCCACAGGAGGCAAGAAATGTGAGACTTCCCTCACCCACACCGATGCTGATCGAGCATGGCTTTAAACACGTTCTGTACCTCTCACTCCCACCCCTACCAGGTAACACGACCTGTGTGGCTCCACCTGCTGAAAACCACTTGATATAAGATTCAAAATCACATTGTTTTCCCTCTGCACCACGGCCAAAGGGCACCAGCAGCATTGACAAACCCTGCTCAGTCTCCAGCTGGCCAGGGGAGGTGCTGTGCTGGTGCAGACCAGGTAAAGCTCTGGTCTGGACAACCACTGCATCCAAACCCTGTGAGGTCCTCAGGGCTGCTTATTCACCCTGCTTGTACAGCACAGTGAGTCTCTGCTCTCTGACTGCAGTTCAGGCTCAGGCAAAAGAGATTTGAGGTTGGGCATCTGAGTGGGAAACACTTTTCTCTTGTTGTAGAGAAGAACCTCTCAACTCCATTTTTCAGAGACAGTAGCCAGAACAAAAACCAACCCTGACTGGTATATCAGAATTCTACAAGGGCTCAGACATGATCAAAAGAATTATTTCACATGGGCAGATTTATCTGGACAAGTATATAATGTTTTATTTCACTCAGATCCCAAGATCACCCACACCTTTCCCTGTTGGACTACCCTTTACAGAGCACAGCAGCACACACTGACTCAAGGGACTCTGTCATTCTGTACCCCAGACAAGGATTTTTAAGCCTGCCCAAGGCAAATCATGGTTCAAGACAGAAGAGAATTGCTACACCTTTTGCTGTGAACCACCATGCCAAGAAGAACTTTCATCATCCACAAACCTCAGTTTTCCTACCTGCAAGAGAAGGATGACAGGCTCTTGACTCCCTGGGCGTTCCTAGAATTAGAGAACGTCTGCTCAACATTAAAGTGGATTTTGGTGTTTTGTGTTATTGCTACTGTCACATTATAGAAAGGTCAGTGAACACATTCCATGAGTCAGAGCCTTTCCACAGCATTAGTGTAGCTCCCAGACCTTAGCCAGGCCCTGTATTTGGACAAAGCCCACCACAATCCCACTCTTAAAAGATTCCAATGTACGTCAGCGTGGCAGCCCTTTCCTGTCACTGCCTCATCTCTGTGTTTAGGGTAAGGAGCACTTGAAAGATGATGCTGAAATTAGAGCGGGGAAAGAAAACAAAAAGAAACCACATATACAGAGGAGGAAAAAAAAGGGTAAAAATAAACCAAAGTCCCCTCAGAAAAACCATTAGAGAGTGTCTAGCCAGTCAGAAATGGAGGGAAACTGAATGTAGGGAAAAATGAGTCTCCCAGCTCTTCTTCTCCAGGTGGAAACCTTCAGCAAGAACCCCTTGACAGCCCAGAACCTCGTGTCAAAGAGCAGTCATGTTTCCAAAACTCTTTCACATAAAGAACTTGGAAATATTGAGGACCTTATACATTCTCCAACAAAAATACAGACTTTTTCTGGGAAAAACATTGATTCGTTGACCCTACAATTCTTACCTGGATTACTTACTCTTGCACTCCGTGGACTCAAGGCAGGGCATTTCTAACACCCTGTCCCCTGGCTGGAGACATTCCTTGGCTCGCCAGCCAACTGGGAATGTCTGCTGCCTTGTGATTGGAAAGCCATGCTAACCAGCCACATCCCAAATTCTCTAGGCTCTCTGCTGCCCAAAGTCCTGAGAATGCTGACTTTAAACCAAGCAAACTGCAGGTGGGTGGCAAAAAATTTCAACACAAAGAAAGCGGGAAAAGGCCAGGCAAAACTCTCCCCCTGGGACTTTCCTCTCTCCTCATCCTTAAATACTCCATCTCTGCATCCCTCATCTTTCCCTTTGCCACACAGACAAAGCCCCAGGGTGCCTCCCCCACCACAACAGCTTTAGCACTCTGCATTACTTCCTGCAAACACCATATCCTCCTGCTACCCAAATCCCTCCCTGTAACCCCCCTACCATTGTCCTTTCCTCACCTTCCCACCACTGCTGAATAACCCCCTAAATCACAGACACCCCAAGCCCATTGCACACCGAGCACCTTTCCAAAGTTCTTCTCTGCTAAAACATTTTTGGTACCTTCAGTCTGTGGTAGTTGATTCAAGATGACCTGCTGGTGGCTGAGCACCCCCCCCCTCTGTGCTGGTCAGGAGGGCAATGTGAATACACGACAGGGCACAGAAGGGTGTTGAAATGAAACAACAAGGTGTGTTCAGCAGCACAACACGACAGGCAGCAAGCCACTGCACTGTGGACTGTGTGTTGCAGGGTCTGTGCTCCACTTGGAGCTTCCAGACTGCTGTTCAAGGAAATTGCCATCAATGTCAGCCTCACCACCACTATTAGACATCTCATCCATGTCCAGGCCCAGCTTGAACCCATTTAACTTGTAATGGATAATGAGATAACAGCATGACATGTTGCAGCTGAAGATTATTTAAACACCCATCTGGTACCTGTTATGCAGCATACGTCCTATTGTTGTATAGGAAATATATGCCACCTCCCTCCCACATGGAAAGGAGATCTATAGATGTGTCCCATGCTACCCCTTCTTTTTGCACAGATGAGGTAATTCTCATTCTCTGTGCTGTTTCTATCATATTTATCATGCATTTCCCATCTGTGTTTTGGGAGATGCAGTCCCTTCCAGGCTGGTGAGACTTTGTGAAAAGACACAAGAGCACAAAGAAAAAATTGCTAGGGATGTCTCCTTGCTCCCTTCACACATTAATCAGATGTGCCATCCAGGTTTTAAAAGGGGGGACATAAACCGTGACACTGATTGCCCCTTTGCAAGACACGCAACTTGGCACCACCCTTTGTCCCAGAGGGCTTTAAGGGTGACAGTTTGTGTTTGTGGGACCGTCTCTGTTTCTGCAGGGGAAGGGTGAAATACCTGCTGAAGCCTGTGAGGTGAGCAAAGCACCCTGCTTGCACCTTTAATTCAGATGGACAGACGAGAATCTGCAGATCTCAGCTGAACAGCCTCGTTTCTTTATCCAAACTCTCCATCTTCCTCTGGCTGTTCTCAGTCCCCCGCTGAAGTTGCTCTCCGTGAACCCTGCTCAGCCACGTGGCGGGGTTGTTGTGTATCCCAAGAAATCACGTTTCACAACACAAGTGGTCAGCTCTGCAGATGTGAGTCCACCCTCCCTCTCTCGTCTGTTTTTCTCGAACGTGACTCACTTCTCTGCAAAAAGCTGTTCTTCCCTGTAAATCCTGGACCAAACCCTGTGTCTGACGCCCCATCTAGCGTTCAGCACGGACAGATGCAGGGGGCACCGGGGCGCCGAGGAAACAGGTGACTGGAAAATTCCCAGCATTTTTCCACCGGTATTAAACCCACCTCCGTGAAATTATCATTTGAATTGTCTCCAAGAGAGCTCGGACAGAGCCCAGGCAACACGGAATCCTGCATATCCCACGGCCAATTCCTTCCTCTGGCCTCTCCGCAGCCTCTGGGTGAAATAACGGAGAGATGGCTGATGGAAAGCCCAGGAAACCCAGCTCCTCAGGTGTCAGCTCCCCGGCAGCCCACCCTGGGGCTTGGACCACAGCTGGGTAAATTACTTTGGAATAAGAAGCCAAAGGTCTAAACTGTGCCCACCTCAAGGCTCGATGGCAGCTGACAGCGTGAATTTTCTTTAAACAGGTAACAACGGTGCTTTCTATGAGTTTGGCAGTTGGCAGCACAGGGCACTCGTTCTTTTTTCACGTCAGATCCTGAGCGTGTATTTTGAATACTGCACAACGCTGCTCAGTGTTTTTTCAATGAGATTTTACACATTTTTGCATTTAAAAAAAAAAAAGTGTTCGCTGAGAAAATAAAAGCAGTTTCGGTATCTGTCCTTCTCCTCTGCAAACACACTTTTTTTGGCGGTGAGGGGGGGGGGGATTCCGAAGTTGCCAGGACAAGAAAATCTGCTCTGAGAACCTGGTTTTATTAAAGCAGCTTTCTGACACGTTCAGTTCTGTGAGCTGCAATGCTCCAGGCACTGCTACGGAAATCCTTGGGCTGTGTGATGCTGAGTGACACCCTCTTGCAGTTAAGCCCAAAACAAGCATCTCAATGTTCTCCGTTAATCACTAGCCCAATTAGCACCTTGGTTAAGATGTAGTGAGATTCCAGTCCTGCTTCCCTCAGAGCTGGGATTGTTCCGATGAAACTCTCACTCTGCCCGTGCAATGGTCTGTTCACAACGCTTTCGGTTCTCCAGAAGCAGTGCGATAAGTCTGCTAACTCATTAACACCTCCAGCTTACAGGAGACTTGGCTCCCAAACTCCTGAACAGCCCCGGGCTCCACGCTCCAGGAAGTTTTTCTGCAGTTTCTGTTTTGCTTTCTTTTCCTGCTGAGCCGGGCTGGCGCTCACTTCCCACCATGAAGCTTCTGAACGCTGCTCTGATCTTTATTCTCGTGCCCACTCTGACGCCGGCTTTTGACCCTCTCAGCGTTTCAGTCGTTGTGGGGGGCGCTGCGGTGGCTTGGCACCTCCTCTCCTCTGACTCCTGGCTCAAGTGCCGCTTCCAGGAGTGCTGCAATAGGAACAACACTCTGAACTACACAGGTAAGGGCTCCCTGAGCCAAGTGGTTCCTTCCCAGGGTGGTGAGAGCTTCTCTTGAGGGGGTTGTGCAGAGACAAGAATTACCACCCACAGTGTCTCTAGAAGGCGGGGGCTGTATTAACCTAATATATCTTATTCCACAAGTGGTCACGTACCCTGCTTCTCACAGCATTTTCCTTGCTGGTGTTTTGGTTTATGTTGGCATAAACTGTGCTGGTTTTGTCTGGGATAGAGTTAATTTCCTTCCTAGTAGATGGTGCAGTGTTGTGTTTTGGATAGACTATGGGAATCATATTGATAGCACAGTGAGAGTTTTAGTTGTTGCTGAGTGGTGTTTGTACCAAGTCAAGGACGGGGCAGCTCCTCGTGCTGCCCTGCCAGCGAGGAGGATGGAGGGGCACAAGAAGCTGGGAAGGGACACAGCCAGGACAGCTGACCCAAACTGGACCAAGGGATATTCCAGCCCACAGGATCACAGATGCATTTAGGTTGGAAAAACCCTTTTAAGTTCACAGAGTCCACTTCTCCATCAGCCTGCTGATGCCACCAGCAGGGCAGTGAATGCCACTGATGGACCTCATCAAGTGTATAAACATCTAAAGGGGGGTGCGGAGAGATGGAGCCATGATTTTGCAACAAGATGACCCGCTGTGGTCCTTTTCCAGCCTGACTGATTCTGGGATTGAAAGGGTGCTTAAAGATCATCTAGTTCCACCCTCTGCCATGGGCAGGGACACCTTCCACCAGAAGGGATTCCGGGATTCTGGGACGTTGGGGTCCCGGCACTCTGTGAGGGCGCCCTTGCCCGTCTCAAAGATGGCGGCGGCGGCGGCGCGCGGGGCGGGGCTGGGCGGGCCGCGCAGGCGCAGTGGGCGGCGGGCCGCCCGCCGCGCGCGCTGGCGCCGTCGGTGCCGCTGTGTGGGTGCTGCTGCCGGGGCTGGCGGCGCTGGAGCCGCTCAGCGTGGGCCTGGCCTCGGCGTGGCCTCCCCCTCACCGGGTACCTGTCGCCCCCAGGTTCTACTGCAGCTACGTGGAGTGCTGCCCCCGCGACGGGCAGCGCCTCAACGCCACCGGTACGGAGGGGGCTGGGGGGGTGCCCCGCGCTCGGCCGGTCGCCGCTCCCGGTGCGTGTGCGGTGACCGGCGGTGCTGAGCTGTCCCTCTCCCCCCGCAGCGCTGAAGGCGCAGCTGGACAGCAGGCTCTTCGGGCAGCACCTGGCCAAGGACGTGGTGCTGAAGGCGGTGCTGGGCTTCAGCAACAACCCGAGCCCCAAGAAGCCGCTGATGCTGTCGCTGCACGGCTGGGCCGGCACCGGCAAGAACTTCCTCAGCCAGATCCTGGCGGAGCACGTCCACCCCGCGGGACTGCGCAGCAAGTTCGTCCATCTCTTCCTGGCCACCCTGCACTTCCCCCACCACGACCAGGTCAAGCTCTACAAGGTAAGGAGCGGCCCTGGTGGAGGGGGTTGTCCTGCACATCCCCCCAGGCCAGATCCCTGGCAGCTGGGGGTGTGCAGTTGGGTGTTCCAAAGCTGGCGCTCAGGAGAGACGGAGGGGGAAGTTCATGCAGAAAGTAAGAGGAAAAGGCACCAAAAAGCCGGGGAATCGAATGTGAGATAATTTCCTAGCGCTGTCCTCTCACCGATGCCATCTGCTGATTCCTGTGCTCGATGCCAGGAGAGTCCCAGCATCTCAACTGAATATCCTGGCTGGAATGGAATGAACCTTCTCTCTAGCCCCTGCAGGGCCATATTTTGCATTTATGGCTAAAGCAGCGTTGATAATGCAGCAGTGCTTTGGCTGTAACATAAATGTGCTTGCACAGCCTCAAAGATGCTGGTTTTCCACTCATATCAAGGAGCCTGGAGTGGACAAGAGATTGGGAGGGGACACAGCCTGGACAGCTGACCCCAGCTAGCCAGAGGGATGTTCCATACCATATCCTGTCATGCTCAGCAATAAAAACTGGGGTAGAAGAAAGAAAAAGTGGGTTATCATTGGCTTCCAAGGGGGTTGTTGCTCTAACTCTGGCTGGGCATTGCTCTTCATGTGTCAGGAGGGTGAGTGATTCCCTTTGCTTGGTTTTTTCCTCTTTCCATCACCTATCAAATTGTCTTTATCTTGACCCAGTGGTTTTCTCACTTTTATTCTTTGTTCTCTCTCTCCCATCCTGCTGGGGTGCCTGGCTGGGGCAACCCACCACACCCTGTGCAGTGAGAAAGTGCAGCCTGCCTCAGAGGTTTTCCAAGGGACTTCATTCCTTGTCATTGGAGAATTCTTATCTTCATGTTTTAGTGTTTGAAGGAACCCAGAACTGATGTACTGATAGATGTTCTTTCCGTATGAAAGATGAAACTGACTTTTTAAAAACAAACAAAAAGATTTCTCTAATACTTCCCATCTCAGCCCCGTTTTCATGTCTTAGCCCTACACAAAGCAGAAGAAATTAGGAAGTCTTTTTCCTCTGTCAGCAAGAAAAGAGTTCACATTTAAATTCAGTGTCACACGTCAAAGGGATCAGTCACAGAGATTATGGTCCTTTCTTTGGGAAAAAGTACAACCAGTGAGTGTGGGATGCTTACATTTGGCAGGGTGTCCCCAGAACCTGTCACATGCAAGAATTTTGCAGTACAGCCAGAAAAAAACCTCGTTTTTCAGTGGTTTTCAACCTCTTGTTCCAGGAACAGCTGCAGAACTGGATTCGGGGCAATGTCAGTGCCTGCCCCTCCTCTGTCTTCATTTTCGATGAGATGGACAAAATGCATCCAGGTGTCATTGATGCCATCAAGCCATTCCTGGACTATTATGAGGAGGTGGATGGGGTGTCCTACAGGAAAGCCATCTTCATCTTCCTCAGGTCTGTGGTACCTCTTTCTGTCATTTTGAGATACTGAATTGTTTGTTTACTATGGTAATGATATTCCCAAGGGACCTCATTCAAAGCATAGCAGAGGAACCACTCTGAAGGCCCTCTGTGCAAAGACAGGCACTGATGGCTGTTTAAAGAACTGGAGACTTGCCCTGAATTTTGGAGTGTAGGATTCTGTTTTCGAGATTTGTTTGATATCAAGATTAGCAATACAAGTAGTTGGCTGCAAAAGAAATTCTGGTTCAGCTGTGTCTCTGTTTCAGCACTGTACATTTTTCTTTTATGACCAGCAATGCAGGTGGTGACTTAATTAATAAAGCAGCTCTTGACTTCTGGACAAGTGGAAAGCGCAGGGAGGATATTCAGCTGAAAGACCTGGAGCCCTTGCTATCTGTAGGAGTCTTCAACAACAAGAATAGTAAGTCACTTTGCCCTGAAAAACGGGCAATTCATTCCTCAGTGGCTGAGACAAAAGTGCTTTATGAATTCAGCCAGGCCTGCGGATCCTGCTAAAGGCGGGATCAAGTTTAGAGAAACTCCTACCTGTGATTATTTTCATTTCCCAACTCTTCCAGGTGGACTGTGGCACAGCAGCATCATCGACAGGAACCTCATTGACTACTTTGTGCCCTTCCTGCCCCTGGAGCACAGGCACGTGAAGATGTGTGTCAGGGCTGAGATGGCCGCCCGGGGCTACGCCGTGGATGAGGACGTTGTTCAGGCAGTGGCTGATGAGATGACATACTTCCCCAAGGAGCAGAAAATCTACTCTGATAAAGGCTGCAAGACTGTACAGGCCAAGCTGGATATTCATGAAGACCTTGTGATGGGAGATATGAGAGCCAGGGGTTGATTTCCCCTCCCTTCAAGTTTCCAAAAGCACTTTCAGAGCTTTTGGAAATCTGTGTATTTGCACTTCCGCTTTTTTACTGTTGCAGGGAGTATGGTGAAAATACCAGAGTGAGCTCTGTGGGCTTTGTAGCTTTTTTGTGTGGTTTTGGTTTTGTTTTTTTTTTTTTTTAACTTAACATAGAATCATAGAATTGTTTGGGTTGAAAGGGTCCTTAAAGATTATCTTGTTATTATGGGCAAGGACACCTTCCACTAGATCAGGTCACTCAAAGCCCCATCCAACCTGGCCTTGAACCACTGTTCATCTCTGAACAATCCAAATATTACCCCTTTAGTTTTCTTTTAATCTGTAGAGAATTTCTGAGTGTGACACACACCCTGCACTGGATAGAGTCTCTCCTGCTTTATTCTTCCAAGTGCTGGGATTATTAATTCCTTTTTCCACAAAAACTAGACTAGAGCAAAGGAGAACAGAGAAATTCTCCCTTCCATGTACACGGTCCTGTTCACGTTCATAGTGAAATGGAGGGATGTGTGATGTGTTCAGGACTATGATCATGTCTGCAAGGGTGAACTCCTCAATGAACTAAGAAGATGATATTGTGGAAGTCTTCCTGTCCTTCCAGTAGATTGATGCTGTTGTGGCTTCTACAAACAAGCATTTCAGGGATAGAAGGGCATGAATACAGGTAGAGGCTGAGCTGTGGCATTATCCCAAATATCCTGCTACAGAAATAATGAGTCATAATGAGCTCCAGCAAATCTGTTATTAAATAATAGAGGGTGTGGGGAAGGGAAGTAATTGCCCCATGTTTCTTTGGGGAGAAAGAAATTATTAGAAAAACTTTATATTCATTAAGGGATCTAAGTGAATTTGTGACTCCAGGTCTTCCTAAGCAGAGGGACCCATCTGAGGGATCTGTTACAACATACCAGGCCAGTCTCCTTAATCAGAAAAATCTCTCATGAGGATTTGACTGTTACAGCTTGCCAGGTTAATCTGCACATTGGCTCCTGGGCTGAATCTGTAACATCTTTAGTAGTCCCTCTGAGCTGCACCCACTGGTTGAGGTGTAGGTAATGCTACTCTCACCTTACCTGGAAGACAGTTTGATGGAAGAAATTATTTTTCATAGTGTATTTTTATGCTGAAGTCTAAGCAACAGTCCCCTACCTCACTAGTTAAGTATGTTTTATAGTAGCTTTTGACATTAAAGAATGCCTATGTGAAAGGGTGAGTGATGAGTTAAGAAGCTGGGAAAGATCAATTTAACCTTCACCCACTGGGAAGGCTGGGGTTTAAAACTCTGTTACAAGCTTTAACTCCATCACCCATCATTTATGGATCAAAGAGTGTAGTGCAAGACAGAAGTGCCTTTCACTTGGTTGATTGTACTGTGGATTTTAAATTGGTACAAGGGATTGGGCTGTTTTTGTGCTGCAGCATCTACTCCCTCACTTGTACTTAAACTTCCTTTAAGAGGTGGTGCAAAATTGCAGGTCTCATTGCAATTGTGTTCATTCAAATCAGGCAGAGAGCTTAGCATTTATGTTAAGCCCTAAATGAAAAGTGTCAATTGCCTTTTACAAGCCCATTGAGTTTGTGGAATGCTGGCAACCTGTTCCCACTGATGCAATCTCCAGAGCCAAACTAGCGGGCCATTAACCTTGGGACATTGGACTGTCACTCTCCAGTGTGATGTTTTGCCTGTTAACTGACTTACTCCTAGTTGTATGTGCTGCATCCAGTTTCACTTACTCCATAAAATACTTGTGCCATGTCAAAACACTAACTACTGTACTGCAGTTGGAATAAATCTTAAGTTACTTTTCTCTCTTGGTTTAATGATTTTTCAGCCACAGGAAAGTACTTGTTTATGCAGTTTGCAACCAGCTGCACATATCTGTTAGGCTTCCCTTATTCTTAAAAAGGTGTTTATGACAATGGATAAGCAGATTAAATAGCCTGTTGGTATTCAAACATGTTGACTCATCCAACAGCACAGTAAGGAATTCAGCTGTTAAATACAGCTCGGTAGAAACAAACACCTATGAAAAAGCCTAAAGGTCTCTGCCTGCTCTGCTTCCTGGCTATTAACAGACCTCTCACTGCCAGGCACTGCAGGACAAACACACCTCAGGTAGCTTGTTTAACTGTTCCTCCTCTGGCTGTGTCTGCAAAGCTGTCATTCAGTGTGGCTCTTCCCCTCTCCTTGAGCTGGCAAAGGCATGATGGGACTACAGGCTTCCATCCTGCCTTCATGGGCCAGAGCATCTGCAGCCTCTGGAGCACTGAAAAGAAGCCAGTGTGTAAGTGACACCTCAATTCAAGTGAGGTAGAGCTGGCAGACACTCACCTCACAAGAGTCAGTGGTTCATGCTGCTGTGAACCACGTGTTGTGCTCCAGGGATGCACAGGGAAGTGTTACAGGGGCTGCATGGGAAGCATAAGCTGTCTGTTCACCAGGACTTTGCCCTGTGCTGCACACGCGACAGCTCCGCTGTTTGACCACAGGCTCCAGGGCCAGGCTGCCTGTCTGCAGGAGAGCAGAACTCCCTGCATCCCTGGATTCTAACCAGGGCTTGGCTGCCTGTCTGCAGGAGAGCAGAACTCCCTGCATCCCTGGATTCTAACCAGGGCCAGGCTGCCTGTCTGCAGGAGAGCAGAACTCCCTGCATCCCTGTGTTCTAACCAGGGCCTGGCTGCCTGTCTGCAGGAGAGCAGAACTCCCTGCATCCCTGTGTTCTAACCAGGGCCTCTACATGAGCACAGCATGAGACCGTGGAAGGTTCCCTGCAGAAGGCTGAACTAAAGCAGCAGCTGTTTGTGCTGGACTCTGGTAAGAACAGAGCTCAGTCTCGGTGACTGCTGAGCTGCTCTCACCTGGCCAACAGATACCTGGGCATCACATCTTTCCCCCGTTGGATGTTTTTCTTTAAGTTGCCTGATCCAGTTTCAAGTGGCCTATTAAACAGAATAATGGCCAAAGTTACCCAGTCACAGCAAGAAAAACAGAGTGAAGACCTTAGCTCTGAAACCATACAGTCCACAGGGGAGGAATAATGATAGGATGGGAAGGATCAAATATGGGAGTGACTTCAGGCACACCTGTTTTACCCAGATGGAGATGCTCCTGGCCAGGTCTGCAGAATAGAAGAGAGATTAAACAGAGGCAGCTTCCACCCTTTGAACATCATTCCTACACCTCCAGAGGAAGCTTCCATCTACCCAGAGTCATTTAGGGCTGTGATATAATGAAATACTGGCTACCAATCTATGTCAAATGCTTGTATTGATGCTGCAAAGGCACACAAAGAAGTAAGAGTACTTAATGCTGGAACAGCCACAATACTGCTTGGTTGTACTGTTTCTTTTGAGGACAGGGTACCAGACAAGTTCATCATTACTAAATCTGCTTTTCTCCATTAGCCAGTTTTTGCTGCAATGAGGAAGTCAAAGAAACAGATAAATGCCTGAGTTCGAAGCACTCATTTGCTGACAAATACTAGGAGTGGTAATTTAAATATCATACCCCTTCAGAGAAGTACTGGAACAGCAGGAGTCTTACTGGCCCTTTTTTTTAACCCCTTGCAGAGAAAAGCTTCAAGATGCTGCCACTGAAAACCCAGGTGACTTCAATTAGAGCCTGCAGGTGTTCAGGCAGTGGCACCACAGTGGGAAGAGATCAGCAGGGTTTTAACTGGTCTCCAAGTCCACCCTTACGATACTATTGAGCACACACACACCTAGGAAGTTTGCCTCTAAAAAAAACCACGAGTGTTATTAGCACTGATGGTCCAGAAGTGCAGTTTCCACTCCAAGCTTCATTTGTTTCTCTGTCACCAGGCAGCAGAGTCACATCTCCTATCTATGCCCTTTGAACTCAAAAAGGGAGATACCTGTGCTCAAGCAGAGCACTGAGGAATGTAGTGTGCTGTTCCTGAACACGGAGTAAGTTTGTGCAAAATTAACATCAGGTCACTGAATGCAAAGAACACCAGAAGGTAGCTAAGAAATAAATTTCTGATGAGAAAAGTTTATTTTGAACAGCAACTGGAATGAAAAAAGCCTCTGCAGTGCTCACATTCAGAAACAAGTCTGACACCCTCTGCAGTAACCGGTTGGCACATTTTGGTTTTTTTTTCAAATGCCTTCAGAGTTGTCTCCACCCCTGTCTCAAAGGCACACAGTATTGTGAGAAGATAAAAAAAAATGGGAAATCCTGCATGCTGGCCCCTGAATTTGACACATAGGTGAAGGAGAGAAACCTCTTTTCCATTTCCACGGCTTAAAATTTAATCTGTACACGTTTGCCATCACATTACACCCTTTCCATGAAGCTGACTCACCAGTCCAGGAGCACACTGTTCTCCCTCCTGAGAGCACCCCTGGGAGAGAGCATGCTGTGGGCAACTTTATACATAAAAACTAACCAAAAATAGCAACTAATTACACTGATGTGGCAGTCAAGGATTTTAACTCTCTTCCTTGTAACATTAAGTCTGCTCTCTGAACAGTATTCATAACAAAGAGTTTCATATCCTTGGTTTGACACACAGAAGACCAAATTATACCACTGTTTTGAGAAAGACAATGGCACTACATGATGTTGGATAGAAGAGCCTAGATTTTTTAATTCCAGAATCCCTCCCCCCCTTATCTCTACTAGACCCAAACCGTTGAAGGAGAAAAGAGACATATTCTATTTTAATGCATATTCCCACACAGGACCAACGAAGCCTTTCACAGACAAAGGAACTTTGATTAAAATTCTCAATATTGTCTAGAGATCATCCACATCAGAGCAAAATCCAATTAAAATTAGGTCATAGTCCTTCTGTACCTGCCAACAGTCTGCCAAATGGTTCTGATGATCAACACATGATCCGAGGAGTCTTCAGCCCTGTCAGACACTGACCCAGGAATTCCCAAAGCAGTTCCTTCTTACCTTGACAGCACAAGGCTGAAGTGCTCAGGAGCCGTGACTGGTGACAGAATAAAAATGCAGAGGCACTGCTGCTTATTCACATACCAGTTAAAAAACAGTGTTCCTTCTTTTAAAAAGTACTTAAAAAATGAAATGTCTCGGGTCCTCCACTTTGTGATTAAGTTAAATCTGCTTCTTTGCAGGTTGTAGCAATAAAGCATTAGAAGTCATAGTAATAATCCAGCTTTGCATCCACAGTTTTGCATCCTTTATCTGAATAAATTCTCTCCTCTCTGGGAAAGTAGGTCATCTCGTCGGCTATTCTGGTTAAAATGTCTTCATCCACAGCATAGCCACGTGATTCAACCTCAACCCTGACACACATTTTCACATGTTTGTATTCCAGAGGCAGGAAAGGGATAAAGTAGTCAATGAGATTTTTATCAATCAAAGTGCTGTGCCAAAACCCACCTGCAAAGGGAAAAAGAGGCTTGTTACTACTCCTCTAGTTCAACACTACATGGAAGAGGTACATCACAGCCCTCTGCTGCACACCAGCACTTCATCTCACTGCAGGCCCCAAAACTGCACCGTGGCTCCTCACAAGCCAAAAACTGGAGGCCACATCGAGTAGAAACCATGGCTGTAAAAATGCAGCTAAGTACAGTGCATCCCTTTTGTGTAACCTTTACCCTCTCAAAAGCAATCCCAGCTTTACTCACTATTTTTGTTGTTGAAGACAGACACAGACAGTGCATTTTGGATGTCTGTGAGCTGTATGTCTTCCCTCGTCCTCCCGTTTCTCCAGAAATCCAGTGCCACCTCTGTTATCTTTTCAGCTCCTGCGTTGCTAAACGAAGAGAAAACAGAGATTGTAGCTGGGGGTAGTTTTAAAAGCAGTGAGTGCACAGAGCTGCAAACCTGAGAAGGTACTTCTTACCTGAGGAAGATGAAGATGGCCTGTCTATAAGACACCCCATCCAACAGCTCATAGTAGTCCAGGAAGGGCTTGATTGAGTCAATGAGTCCTGCGTGCATTTTATCCATTTCATCAAAGATGAAGAGGGATCTGGGACAGATGCTCACATTTCCCCGGATCCACGACTGCAGCTGGTCCTGAGTGCCATAAAAATGAAAGATGCTGGATGAGTTTGTGTCGAAAAGACAGAAAATAGCACTTATGTTTACTGAACTTTGCCCTGAAAGAGTTATTTCAGTGGTGTCATTTTAACAGCTCTGTCTTTCTTGACAAAAATTAAAAGTTGTAAGTGAAACTTTTAACAAAATCTTATGCTGGAACTGAAAAATCTTAAGGCACCAAGAGACAGGATGGGACAAGCAAGAAATCTCCTTGTGAGAAAGATATTCCTATATAAAGCAAAAATTAAAGTGCACAGCAGGACAAAGGATGGGTCCCACCAAGGAACAGCCACACAAAGCCACAGCTCACTTAAGCATTGCATTTTTCTCTCACCTAAGTGTTGCATTCGAGATCATTAATGAATTAATTGGGGGAAAAAAAAGGGTTGATCTGTCTTGACTATTTTCATCACTTTTTTATATTCACCGTTAACTCAGTCCCTGAACTGCAGGTGTTAAGTAGCAGTCACTACTGGTAATAAGTAGCAGTAGGTTTCTCCTACTGCCTCGGGCAGCAAGCTTCCCAAGTTTATTCACCTCAAAACAAATGCAGAAAAGCTTCTATTTTATTTTAAAACAGCTCAGCTACAAGGGGAAAAATAAGCTGTAAAAGAGGAAACATCTATTTCCTCCATTTAGAAATCAAGTTTGTAACCCATCCTGTTCCCATTTTTAACATATACAAACTGAATATAAACATGCAGTACTACAAGACAGTGGTACTCATTCAAACTCTGCTGTTAACAAAGTCAGAACAAAAAAACCCAGAAAATATGCATTTGAGCTACTCCTCCACAATATCTCCCTGCCCACAGAACTGCACTGACCCCACAAGGTGACACAACAATTCCAAGTACATTTATCTGTACCTCTCTGACAACGTAATATCTTGTGATTTCACTTTACAGCTGGGAAATGGATCCACAGAAAACTAAACAAGCTGCTCAGTGTGCAGCAGAACTGACAGAAAGGTACACCAGTGCCTCAAGAGATCAAACTTCAGCTTGCCCTGGTGCCTGACACACCTGGAGGTCACTGGGTTGTTCCCCAGAGTCATGAGCTATTGGGGATTTTTTACAGTGCCCACCAATACATTACCTAACCATGACTCATGTTTATCCTTAACTCTCTCTACGCAAACTGTAGAGTGAAAATTAAACCGCACCATTCTTCCCTAAAGAGAGGCTCAAAATACATGAAAAACCTTTACAGTCACGGGAAAACCAGACCTGATGGATGTAAGGATTCACCTCGTTCTGTGCTGAAGACTCTAAAACAGGCACAGGATACATGTTACTGCACAAAATAACGTCTAGGTCAGTAGTACCGATCATGCCATGACATTTATAACCCAGGGCAGTAGAGCACACTCTTACCTTGTAGAGATTGATGCTGTGAGCGTGAGGAAAGTGCAAAGTTGCGACGAACTGATGGACGTATTTACTCTGCAGGCCTTTTTTATAAATGCTCTCGGCGACGATCTTACTGACAAAGTTCTTGCCTGTCCCAGTCCACCCGTGCAAGGAGAGCGCCAGGGGCTTTTTGGCGTTGGTGTTGTTCAAGAAGCCCCTCACGGCTTTCACAACCACCTTGCTCACCAGGTGCTGCCCGAACAGCCTCTTGTCCAAGG